>NC_060189.1:18198749-18357899 GCF_021184085.1 Oncorhynchus gorbuscha | reverse complement strand
CCTTTTTGTCTGCCCCTCTTTCCCTCTCTCCATCACTCCCACTCTCTCCATCACTCCCTCTCTCCATCACTCCCTCTCTATCCATCCACCACTCCCTCTCTCCCTCCATCACTCCTCTCTCTCCATCCACCACTCTATCCACCACTCTCTCTCTCCATCACTCCCTCTCTATCCACCACTCTCTCTCTCCATCACTCCCTCTCTATCCACCACTCTCTCTCTCCATCAATCCTCCATCCACCACTCCTCCATCAATCCCTCTCTATCCCACTCTCTCTCTCTATCACTCCCTCTCTACCACCACTCTCTCTCTCATCACTCCCTCTCTATCCACCACTCTCTCCATCACTCCCTCTCTATCCACCACTCTCCATCTCCATCACTCCCTCTCTATCCACCACTCTCTCTCTCTCCATCAATCCCTCTCTCTCCACTCTCTCTCTCTCTCTCCATCAATCCCTCTCTATCCACCACTCTTTCTCTCCATCCTCCCCCTCCATCAATCCCTCTCTATCCACCACTCCATCACTCTCTCTATCCACCACTCCTCTCTATCCACCACTCTTTCTCTCTCTCTCATCACTCCCCTCTATCCACCACTCTTTCTCTCTCTCCATCACTCCCCCTCTCCACCACTATCCACCACTCTTTGTCTCTCCATCACTCCCTCTCTCTCCACCACTCTTCCAACATTCCCTCTCTCTCCAACATTCCCTCTCTATCCACCACTCTTTCTCTCTATCCACCACTCTTTCTCTCTCTCCATCACTCCCTCTCTATCCACCACTCCCTCTCTCTCCATCACTCCCTCTCTATCCACCACTCTTCTCTCTCCATCACTCCCTCTCTATCCACCACTCTTTCTCTCTCTCCATCACTCCCTCTCTATCCACCACACTCCCTCTCTATCCACCACTCTCTCTCCATCACTCCCTCTCTATCCACCACTCTCTCTCTCTCCATCACTCCCTCTCTATCCACCACTCTCTCTCTCTCCATCAATCCCTCTCTATCCACCACTCTCTCTCTCTCCATCAATCCCTCTCTATCCACCACTCTTTCTCTCTCTCCATCAATCCCTCTCTATCCACCACTCTTTGTCTCTCCATCACTCCCTCTCTATCCACCACTCTCTCTCTCTCCATCACTCCCTCCCTCTCTCTCTCTCTCTCTCTCTCTCTCTCTCTCTCTCTCTCTCTCTCTCTCTCCATCACTCCCCTCTATCCACCACTCTTTCTCTCTCTCCATCACTCCCCTCTATCCACCACTCTCTCTCTCTCCATCACTCCCTCTCTATCCACCACTCTCTCTCTCCATCACTCCCTCTCTATCCACCACTCTTTCTCTCCATCACTCTCCTATCCACCACTCCCTCTCTATCCACCACTCTCTCATCACTCCCCCTCTATCCACCACTCTCTCTCTCTCTCTCTCCATCACCACCACTCCCTCTCTATCCACCACTCTTCTCTCTCTCTCCTCCATCATCCACCACTCCTCTCTCTCCATCCACCACCACTCTTTCTCTCTCTCTCTCTCCATCCACTCCCTCTCTATCCACCACTCTTTCTCTCTCTCCATCACTCCCTCTCTATCCACCACTCTGTCTCTCTCCACTCCCCTCTCTATCCACCACTCTCTCTCTCTCTCCCTCTCCATCACTCCCTCTCTATCCACCACTCTTTCTCTCTCTCCATCACTCCCTCTCTATCCACCACTCTTTCTCTCTCCATCACTCCCCCTCTATCCACCACTCTTTCTCTCTCTCCATCACTCCCCCTCTATCCACCACTCTGTCTCTCTCCAACACTCCCTCTCTATCCACCACTCTCTCATCACTCCCTCTCTATCCACCACTCTTTCTCTCTCTCCACCATTCCCTCTCTATCCACCACTCTTTCTCTCTCTCCATCACTCCCCCTCTATCCACCACTCTTTCTCTCTCTCCATCACTCCCTCTCTATCCACCACTCTCTCATCACTCCCTCTCTATCCACCACTCTTTCTCACTCTCCATCACTCCCTCTCTATCCACCACTCTTTCTCTCTCTCTCCATCAATCCCTCTCTATCCACCACTCTGTCTCTCTCCAACACTCCCTCTCTATCCACCACTCTCTCATCACTCCCTCTCTATCCACCACTCTTTCTCTCTCTCCACCATTCCCTCTCTATCCACCACTCTTTCTCTCTCTCCATCACTCCCCCTCTATCCACCACTCTTTCTCTCTCCATCACTCCCTCTCTATCCACCACTCTCTCATCACTCCCTCTCTATCCACCACTCTGTCTCTCTCTCCAACACTCCTCTCTCTATCCACCACTCTTTCTCTCTCCTCCATCCACTCTGTCTCTCTCTATCCACCACTCTTTCTCTCTCTCCATCACTCCCTCTCTATCCACCACTCTCTCTCTCTCCACCATCCACCACTCTCTCTCTCTCTCATCACTCCCTCTCTATCCACCACTCTCTCATCACTCCCTCTCTATCCACCACTCTGTCTCTCTCTCCAACACTCCCTCTCTATCCACCACTCTTTCCCTCTCTCTCCACCACTCCCTCTCTATCCACCACTCTTTCTCTCTCTCCATCACTCCCTCTCTATCCACCACTCTCTCTCTCTCCACCACTCTCTCTCTCCAACATTCCCTCTCTCTCCACCACTCTTTCTCTCTCTCCAACATTCCCTCTCTATCCACCACTCTTTCTCTCTCTCCATCACTCCCTCTCTATCCACCACTCTTTCTCTCTCCAACACTCCCTCTCTATCCACCACTCTCTCTCTCTCCACCACTCTCTCTCTCTCAACATTCCCTCTCTCTCCACCACTCTCTCTCTCTCCAACATTCACCACTCCCTCTCTATCCACCACTCTTTCTCTCTCTCCATCCACCACTCCCTCTCTCCATCATCCACTCTATCCACCATCTCTCTCTCTCCACCACTCTCTCTCTCTCCAACATTCCCTCTCTCTCCACCACTCTTTCTCTCTCTCCAACATTCCCTCTCTATCCACCACTCTTTCTCTCTCTCCATCACTCCCTCTCTATCCACCACTCTTTCTCTCTCCAACATTCCCTCTCTATCCACCACTCTTTCTCTCTCCATCACTCCCTCTCTATCCACCACTCTCTCTCTCTCCACCACTCTCTCTCTCTCCAACATTCCCTCTCTCTCCACCACTCTTTCTCTCTCCAACATTCCCTCTCTATCCACCACTCTTTCTCTCTCTCCATCACTCCCTCTCTATCCACCACTCTGTCTCTCTCCAACACTCCCTCTCTATCCACCACTCTTTCTCTCTCTCCATCAATCCCTCTCTCTGTCTCCTCCATCCACCACCACTCTGTCTCTCTCCAACACTCCCTCTCTATCCACCACTCTTTCTCTCTCTCCATCAATCCCTCTCTATCCACCACTCTGTCTCTCTCCAACACTCCCTCTCTATCCACCACTCTGTCTCTCTCCAACACTCCCTCTCTATCCACCACTCTTTCTCTCTCCAACACTCCCTCTCTATCCACCACTCTTTCTCTCTCTCTCCATCAATCCCTCTCTATCCACCACTCTGTCTCTCTCCAACACTCCCTCTCTATCCACCACTCTTTCTCTCTCTCTCCATCAATCCCTCTCTATCCACCACTCTGTCTCTCTCCAACACTCCCTCTCTATCCACCACTCTCTCATCACTCCCTCTCTATCTACCACTTTCTCGCTCTCCATCACTCCCTCTCTATCCACCACTCTCTCTCTCCCCATCACTCCCTCTCTATCCACCACTCTCTCTCTCCAACACTCCCTCTCTATCCACCACTCTCTATCCATCACTCCCTCTCTATCCACCACTCTCTCTCTCCAACACTCCCTCTCTATCCACCACTCTGTCTCTCTCTCCAACACTCCCTCTCTATCCACCACTCTTTCCCTCTCTCTCCACCACTCCCTCTCTATCCACCACTCTTTCTCTCTCTCCATCACTCCCTCTCTATCCACCACTCTCTCTCTCTCCACCACTCTCTCTCTCTCCAACATTCCCTCTCTCTCCACCACTCTTTCTCTCTCTCCAACATTCCCTCTCTATCCACCACTCTTTCTCTCTCTCCATCACTCCCTCTCTATCCACCACTCTTTCTCTCTCCAACACTCCCTCTCTATCCACCACTCTCTCTCTCTCCACCACTCTCTCTCTCTCCAACATTCCCTCTCTCTCCACCACTCTCTCTCTCTCCACCACTCCCTCTCTATCCACCACTCTTTCTCTCTCTCCATCACTCCCTCTCTATCCACCACTCTCTCTCTCTCCACCACTCTCTCTCTCTCCAACATTCCCTCTCTCTCCACCACTCTTTCTCTCTCTCCAACATTCCCTCTCTATCCACCACTCTTTCTCTCTCTCCATCACTCCCTCTCTATCCACCACTCTTTCTCTCTCCAACATTCCCTCTCTATCCACCACTCTTTCTCTCTCTCCATCACTCCCTCTCTATCCACCACTCTCTCTCTCTCCACCACTCTCTCTCTCTCCAACATTCCCTCTCTCTCCACCACTCTTTCTCTCTCTCCAACATTCCCTCTCTATCCACCACTCTTTCTCTCTCTCCATCACTCCCTCTCTATCCACCACTCTGTCTCTCTCCAACACTCCCTCTCTATCCACCACTCTTTCTCTCTCTCCATCAATCCCTCTCTATCCACCACTCTGTCTCTCTCCAACACTCCCTCTCTATCCACCACTCTTTCTCTCTCTCCATCAATCCCTCTCTATCCACCACTCTGTCTCTCTCCATCAATCCCTCTCTATCCACCACTCTGTCTCTCTCCAACACTCCCTCTCTATCCACCACTCTTTCTCTCTCCAACACTCCCTCTCTATCCACCACTCTTTCTCTCTCTCTCCATCAATCCCTCTCTATCCACCACTCTGTCTCTCTCCAACACTCCCTCTCTATCCACCACTCTTTCTCTCTCTCTCCATCAATCCTCTCTATCCACCACTCTGTCTCTCTCCAACACTCCCTCTCTATCCACCACTCTCTCATCACTCCCTCTCTATCTACCACTTTCTCGCTCTCCATCACTCCCTCTCTATCCACCACTCTCTCTCTCCCCATCACTCCCTCTCTATCCACCACTCTCTCTCTCCAACACTCCCTCTCTATCCACCACTCTCTATCCATCACTCCCTCTCTATCCACCACTCTCTCTCTCCAACACTCCCTCTCTATCCACCACTCTGTCTCTCTCTCCAACACTCCCTCTCTATCCACCACTCTTTCCCTCTCTCTCCAACACTCCCTCTCTATACACCACTCTGTCTCTCTCTCCAACACTCCCTCTCTATACACCACTCTTTCTCTCTCTCCAACACTCTTTTCCCATGTAGGTTCCAGGGTGTAAGTCTTGGGGAAAGACAGGCAGTTAGTCCCGTAATGAGCTTAATGATGCTAACGGGATTATGAGTCACTGCATACTGGAGGGAAAGCTGAGCGTTGCGATTCCAGGACGAACAGCAGGTGCTGGTGAATCGGACTGTGGTGGGACAGACAGGGGTCCCCACAAACACTCCGGGCCTGGGGAGAGGGAGCGAGGGGGACAAGGAGCAAGAGAGACCCCTCGCAGGTTCCACTATAACTCTCTAACATAATTAACAAGAGCCAAGCCAAGTGCAGGTGACATCACAGATATTGGGCCAAACACAATTAGTAACCTAGAAACACAGAAAACTGTATTTATACTGAACAAAAATATAAACGCAACATGCAACAATTTCTAAGTTTTTACTGAGTCACAGTTCAAATAAGGACATAACACACTTGTCAGCCAGGACCACCCACCGGGGAGCCAGGCCCAGCCAATCAGAATGAGTTTTCCCCCACAAAAGAGCTTTATTACAGACAGGAATACTTCTCAGCACCCCCTGCCCCCCACCGCTGCCTTCATACCACTCTGGAAGGAGACGCATTCTGTCTCCTAGTACGTTCGTGCCAAAAGTGCAAATCAATCCCAGAACTACAGCAAGGACCTTGTGAAGATGCTGGAGGAAACGGGTACAAAAGTTTCTATATCCACAGTAAAAACGAGTCTTATATCGACATAATAAAGGCCGCTCAGCAAGGAAGGAATTGTGTGTAGATTGATGAGGGGGAAAACAATTGAATCCATTTTAGAATAGGCCTGTAACGTAACAAAATGTGGAAACAGTAAAGGGGTCTGAATACTTTCCGAATGCAATGTAGGTAGAGATATGGGATCAGAGCATGACAATGTTCTATTTCACACAAGGCTTGGTGGTTAGAGGGGAAGTGTCGGAAAGATTATTCAAATTGAGAGAGGAATTGTTGTCATTCCCAATGGATGTAAAAAAACTGACTTTGTTGACTTTCTGTGTAATGAAAAACAAGTGTCTCCTTTCCTATGTAACAGACATATTTGGGAAACTGAACAAACTGAACGCAAGTGTGCAGGGGGAAAACGAACAAATTCTATAGATGAGTGATCGAATCAGCTATATCCGTTTGACTGTGAAATTGGCCATTTATAAGATATTATAGATGGGAAAGATACAGTACCTCTGACGTGTGTGTGTGTATATTCATGGGACCCATCTTCCAGATCAAAGGTTATGAGACAGAGGGGGGCAGGGATCCATACAGTAAGTGGGATAAAGAGATGAGCTAGAGATGGGTTAGATACCTCCACAGTGTGTGTGGTAGTGCTGATGATGAAGACTTGTCCTCCAGAGGAAGCCCAGACATGTTCCTCCACAGCTAGCATGGCCTTCACTGGCAGAACCCCCAGCTTCAGCACCTTAGGAGAGTCTGGATTCCACGAGCCATCTGAAACACAAGCATACGCATACATTTCATACACATCTACTACAAGCGCTATACAGTGGCAGATCACTACGAATCTGGAAGAAGCAAAAACTAAAGTGAATCAACTATCACTATGCAAGAATATGAATGTATTTGTTCAATATGGTCATTCAGATTATGCATGCATTAGCTGCAGAAAACCCCTCTAAAATGTCCTCTGCATTTCTGATCCTCATAATAATGCTGGAGAGACCATTGATGATTTCACAGGTTTCACAATTAATATAGATGGACTGAGAGTCGTAGGTCGTCTGTAGAGCCAACCCACACACCTCCTACATACTGCTGCCTGCTTACTGCTACAGAGACAAGGAGACACCTCTGAAAACCCAGCACTGGGTACTGAACAACCCACACTGGGTACATTATAAATACAGCCAACACATTTCTCTGCAACGTTCACCTTTCTCCCTAAGTTTAGAACCCGATTGCAACAGATCAAGAACATGTAACCGATGTGAAATGGCTAGCTAGTTAGCAGGGTGCGTGCTAATAGCGTTTCAATCGGTGACGTCACTCGCTCTGGGACCTTGAAGGAGTTGTTCCCCTTGCTCTGCAAGGGAGGTGGCTTTTGTGGAGCGATGGGCAAAGATGCTTTGTGGGAGCCAGTTGTATATGTGTGCAGAGGGTCCCTGGTTCGAGGCAAGGAGAGAGACGGAAGCTATACTGTGAGAAACACATAAGTGTAGGGAGAAATTGTAGGATTAAATCCTTAAACCATATTCAAGGAGCTCTGAAGTACTCTGAATAAGGAGTTAATTTCCTCCAGAGCCAATCTACTACAGGCAGCTATTGAAAGGTGCGGAGCCATACAGGGAGGAGTGGGGAGACTCATTCTGGGGTATAGTAATTACTAGGGAAGTAAGGGACTAGGGTGGATTAAAGAGGGAAGTAAGGGACTAGGGTGGATTAAAGAGGGAAGTAAGGGACTAGGGTGGATTAAAGAGGAAAGTAAGGGACTAGGGTGGATTAAAGAGGAAAGTAAGGGACTAGGGTGGATTAAAGAAGGAAGTAAGGGGCTAGGGTGGATTAAAGAAGGAAGTAAGGGGCTAGGGTGGATTAAAGAGGGAAGTAAGGGGCTAGGGTGGATTAAAGAGGGAAGTAAGGGGCTAGGGTGGATTAAAGAGGGAAGTAAGGGGCTAGGGTGGATTAAAGAGGGAATTAAGGGGCTAGGGTGGATTAAAGAGGGAAGTAAGGGGCTAGGGTGGATTAAAGAGGGAAGTAAGGGGCTAGGGTGGATTAAAGAGGGAATTAAGGGGCTAGGGTGGATTAAAGAGGGAAGTAAGGGACTAGGGTGGATTAAAGAGGGAAGCAAGGGACTAGGGTGGATTAAAGAGGGAAGCAAGGGACTAGGGTGGATTAATGATACTACTTTGTGTAATAATCCCTGTGTGTGTGTGTGTGTGTGTGTGTGTGTGTGTGTGTGTGTGTGTGTGTGTGTGTGTGTGTGTGTGTGTGTGTGTGTGTGTGTGTGTGTGTGTGTGTGTGTGTGTGTGTGTGTGTGTGTGCAAACACGAGGACAGAGAGCAATTGAGAGAGAAATGCAAAAGTGTACAGGACTAAAACTGCATGTGTTTAAACATCCTTCTCCCTCCCAGCCAGCCTTACGTAATCTTCCTCTCCTCGGCTGCAGCGTGTCAACAAAACCAATTCATTCACATTCCATTATGTCAATGTGACTTCTTAGGAACATCCAATTAGACTGCAGTATGTGTGTGTGTCAGAATAGTAGATATATATATATATACACACACACACACACACACACAGAAAGACATGCTGCCAAAAAGATAACAGAGAGACAAAGAGTTTAAGGCATGAAACCCTGCACGACGGTAACACCAAACCTTGCACGACGGTAACACGAAACCTTGCACTAGGATAACACGAAACCATGCACTACGATAACACGAAACCATGCACTACGATAACACGAAACCCTGCACGACGGTAACACCAAACCCTGCACCAAACCTAACACCAAACCTTGCTCGACGGTAACACCAAACCTTGCACGATGGTAACACGAAACCTTGCACGATGGTAACACGAAACCTTGCACGATGGTAACACGAAACCTTGCACGATGGTAACACGAAACCTTGCACGATGGTAACACGAAACCCTGCACGACGGTAACACGAAACCTTGCACTAGGATAACACGAAACCATGCACTACGATAACACGAAACCATGCACTACAATAACACGAAACCCTGCACGACGGTAACACCAAACCCTGCACGACGGTAACACGAAACCTTGCACTAGGATAACACGAAACCATGCACTACGATAACACGAAACCATGCACTACGATAACACGAAACCCTGCACGACGGTAACACCAAACCCTGCATGACGGTAACACCAAACCTTGCACGACGGTAACACCAAACCTTGCACGACGGTAACACGAAACCTTGCACGATGGTAACACGAAACCTTGCACGATGGTAACACGAAACCTTGCACGACGGTAACACGAAACCCTGCACGACGGTAACACGAAACCTTGCACTAGGATAACACGAAACCATGCACTACGATAACACGAAACCATGCACTACAATAACACGAAACCCTGCAAACCCTGCACGAGGTAACACGAAACCTGCACTGCACTAGGATAACACGAAACCATGCACTACGATAACACGAAACCATGCACTACGATAACACGAAACCCTGCACGACGGTAACACCAAACCTTGCACGGTAACACCAAACCTTGCACGACGGTAACACCAAACCTTGCACGACGGTAACACGAAACCTTGCACGATGGTAACACGAAACCTTGCACGATGGTAACACGAAACCTTGCACGACGGTAACACGAAACCCTGCACGACGGTAACACGAAACCTTGCACTAGGATAACACGAAACCATGCACTACGATAACACGAAACCATGCACTACAATAACACGAAACCCTGCACGACGGTAACACGAAACCTTGCACTAGGATAACACGAAACCATGCACTACGATAACACGAAACCATGCACTACGATAACACGAAACCCTGCACGACGGTAACACCAAACCTTGCACGACGGTAACACCAAACCTTGCACGACGGTAACACGAAACCTTGCACGATGGTAACACGAAACCTTGCACGATGGTAACACGAAACCTTGCACGATGGTAACACGAAACCTTGCACGATGGTAACACGAAACCTTGCACGATGGTAACACGAAACCTTGCACGACGGTAACACGAAACCCTGCACGATAGTAACACGAAACCTTGCACGATGGTAACAACAATGTCAACATAATATACAGTATGCCTTGTCCTTATTCCCTGACTGGATGGTGATGACATGCAGTGCAGACTATGCTGAGCCATTCACACACATAAACAATGAGAAGAACAAGTGTGGCAGAATAGGGCTGGCTGGGGGTTCAGATAGGGCTGTGCCTACTGCAGAATAGGGCTGGCTGGGGGTTCAGATAGGGCTGTGCCTACTGCAGTGTGACAACACCCACCACAACCACTCTGCCACAGGCAGGCAGGGTATAGTCCCAGCAGGGCTAAACATGTGGAACTCAAGCTGTGGAACTGTGGCAATACAGATAGTGCCATATACAGTTGAAGTCGGAAGTTTACATACACCTTAGCCAATTACATTTCAACTCAGTTTTTCACAATTCCTGACATTTAATCATAGTACAAATTCCCTATCTTAGGTCAGTTAGGATCACCACTTTATTTTAAGAATGTGAAATGTCAGAATAATGATTTATTTAAGCTTTTATTTCTTTCAACACATTCCCAGTGGGTCAGAAGTTTACATACACCCAATTAGTATTTGGTAGCATTGCCTTTAAATTGTTTAACTTGGGTAAAATATTTCAGGTAGCCTTCCACAAGCTTCCCACAATAAGTTGGGTGAATTTTGGCCCATTCCTCCTGACAGAGCTAGTGTAACAGAGTCAGGTTTGTAGGCCTCCTTGCTCGCACACACTTTTTCAGTTCTGCCAGCAAATTTTCTATAGGATTGAGGTCAGGGCTTTGTGATGGCCACTTCAATACCTTGACTTTGTTGACCTTAAGCCATTTTGTCACAACTTTGGAAGTATGCTTGGGGTCATTGTCCATTTGGAAGACCCATTTGCGAACCAAGCTTTAACTTCCTGACTGATGTCTTGAGATGTTGCTTCAATACATCCACATAATTTTCCTACCTCATGATGCCATCTATTTTGTGAAGTGCACCAGTCCCTCCTGCAGCAAAGCAACCCCACAACATGATGCTGACACCCCTGCCCTTCACGGTTGGGATGGTCATCTTCAGCTTGCAAGCCTCCCCCTTTTTCCTCCAAACAAAACAATGGTCATTATGGCCAAACAGTTCTATTTTTGTTTCATCAGACCAGAGGACATTTCTCCAAAAAGTATGATCTTTGTCCCCATGTGCAGTTGCAAACCATAGTCTGGCTTTTTTTATGGCGGTTTTGGAGCAGTGGCATCTTCCTTGCTGAGTGGCCTTTCAGGGTTCTCGATATAGGACTCGTTTTAATGTGGATATAGATACTTTTTTACCCGTTTCCTCCAGCATCTTCACAAGGTCATTTGCTGTTGTTCTGGGACTGATTTGCACTTTTGGCACCAACATACCTAGGAGACAGAATGCGTCTCCTTCCAGAGCGGTTTGAAGGCAGCTTGGTCCCATGGTGTTTATACTTGCATACTATTGTTTGTGCAGATGAACATGGTACCATCAGGCGTTTGGAAATTGCTCCCAAGGATGAACCAGACTTGTGAAGGTCTACATTTTTTTCAGAGGTTTTTTCTTTTGATTCAATCAATATAGTATCCAAGATGGCGTAGCAGTCGAACGTCTTGTCGTGCCGTGTCCCTTGTATATATTGTTTTTTATATATTTTTTTAAACATATTTTTCTTCGCATATCTTTTAAAACATTTTGTTAAACCTCAACTTCTAATACTCTCCTGCAACCCGCTTCACCCAATGTAGCTATTTTCTTCTAAAGTACTTATATCTACTTTGGATCCGGAACCCCTCAACTGAAGCTAGCCAGCTAACTACCAGCTAGCTACCAGCTATCAGTCAGCAAACCATTGCTAGCGCTCTTCAGCTAACCGGTCATCAACTAACCTTTAGCTCGGATAGCTCTCGCCAGTTCGAACAACGCGACGCTAACCAGAGCATAACGGACCTATTTTTAATTTTTTTTTACCCCCGGATTTAAACCACAAACGGAACATTCTTCAGCTGGATCCTCACAACTAGCTATCGAGCTAAACAGCAACCCTGGTTGATTACTCCTGGCCAGCGTTTCCAACCACGTAGCTTGAAGCTAGCCCGGCCAGAGCTCCTAGCATACTCCTGGGCTACAATACCTTGAGCTACGACCGGTCTATCGATATCACTGCATGAAGAGGAATAAACAGATTCACCCCATCGCGACGTCCTCCAAAGGCTAACTCTCTAGCCCTCGCTATCTCCTTGCTTGCTAATTCGGCATGCTAACTGCTAGCTTGTTTAGCCCAGGTCCGCTAACTGCTACCTTGTTTACCCCGGCCTGCTAATCTGTTAGCTTGTTAGCACAGGCCTGCTAACCGTCTGCATCGGCGCGACCCAAAAACGCAGTGGCCCATATGTACTCTATCTCTTCCCGATTGTTTTTTAAAATTTGTTTATACCTTCCGGAAACCTGCCTCACCCAATGTGATACGGAATCGCTATTATCTTTATTTTTAGAACACACTCAAGAACCTCCAGAAGCTAACCAGCTAGCTAGCTACAAGCTATTTAGTCATTGTTAGTTTTTTTTTACCTGGATAACACTCGCCAGCCCAGCCCCCCTGCCACATCCACCGCTGCCCCCTGGACTCTGATCACTTGGCTACATAGCTGATGCACGCTGGACTGTCCATTAATCATGGTACTCCATTCTGCTTGTTTGTTTTATCTGTCGGCTGAGTTGCCTAGTCAATGCCATCTCACCTGCTGTTGTTATGCTAGCTGATTAGCTGTTGTCTCACCCACTGTTTTAGCTATCTTTCCCAATTCAACACCTGTGATTACTGTATGCCTCGCTGTATGTCTCTCTCAAATGTCAATATGCCTTGTATACTGTTGCTCAGGTTAGTTATCATTGTTTTAGTTCACAATGGAGCCCCTAGTCCCACTCCTCATACCCCTGATACCTCCTTTATCCCACCTCCCACATATGCGGTGACCTCACCCATTAAAACCAGCATGTCCAGAGATAAAACCTCTCTCATCATCACCCAGTGCCTGGCCTTACCTCCGCTGTACCCGCACCCCACCATACCCCTGTCTGTGCATTATGCCCTGAATATATTCTACCATGCCCAGAAACCTGCTCCTCTTATTCTCTGTCCCCAACGCTCTAGGCGACCAGTTTTGATAGCCCTTAGCCGCACCCTCATACTACTCCTTCTCTGTTCCGCGGGTGATGTGGAGGTAAACCCTGGCCCTGCATGTCCCCAGGCACCCTCATTTGTTGACTTCTGTGATCGAAAAAGCCTTGGTTTCATGCATATCAACATCAGAAGCCTCCTCCCTAAGTTTGTTTTACTCACTGCTTTAGCACACTCTGCTAACCCTGATGTCCTTGCCGTGTCTGAATCCTGGCTCAGGAAGGCCACCAAAAATTCAGAGATTTCCATACCCAACTATAACATCTTCCGTCAAGATAGAACTGCCAAAGGGGGAGGAGTCGCAGTCTACTGCAGAGATTGACACTACTTTGCAGGCTTACTTTCCAGGTCCATACCCAAACAGTTCGAACTACTAATTCTGAAAATTACTCTCTCCAGAAATAAGTCTCTCACTGTTGCCGCCTGCTACCGACCCCCCTCAGCTCCCAGCTGTGCCCTGGACACCATTTGTGAATTGATGGCCCCCCATCTAGCTTCAGAGTTTGTTCTGTTAGGTGACCTAAACTGGGATATGCTTAACACCCCGGCAGTCCTACAATCTAAGCTAGATGCCCTCAATCTCACACAAATCATCAAGGAACCCACCAGGTACAACCCTAACTCTGTAAGCAAGGGCACCCTCATAGACGTCATCCTGACCAACTGGCCCTCCAAATACACCTCCGCTGTCTTCAACCCGGATCTCAGCGACCACTGCCTCATTGCCTGTATCGGCTACGGTGCCGCAGTCAAACGACCACCCCTCATCACTGTCAAACGCTCCCTAAAACACTTCTGTGAGCAGGCCTTTCTAATCGACCTGGCCCGGGTATCCTGGAAGGACATTGACCTCATCCCGTCAGTTGAGGATGCCTGGTCATTCTTTAAGAGTAACTTCCTCACCATTTAAATAAGCATGCTCCGTTCAAAAAATGCAGAACTAAGAACAGATACAGCCCTTGGTTCACTCCAGACCTGACTGCCCTCGACCAGCACAAAAACATCCTGTGGCGGACTGCAATAGCATCGAATAGTCCCCGCGATATGCAACTGTTCAGGGAAGTCAGGAACCAATACACGCAGACAGTCAGAAAAGCTAAGGCCAGCTTCTTCAGGCAGAAGTTTGCATCCTGTAGCTCCAACTCCAAAAAGTTCTGGGACACTGTGAAGTCCATGGAGAACAAGAGCACCTCCTCCCGGCTGCCCACTGCACTGAGGCTAGGGAACACGGTCACCACCGACAAATCCATGATTATCGAAAACTTCAACAAGCATTTCTCAACGGCTGGCCATGCCTTCCGCCTGGCTACTCCTACCTCGGCCAACAGCTCCGGCCCCCCCGCAGCTCCTCGCCCAAGCCTTTCCAGGTTCTCCTTTACCCAAATCCAGATAGCAGATGTTCTGAAAGAGCTGCAAAACCTGGACCCGTATAAATCAGCTGGGCTTGACAATCTGGACCCTCTATTTCTGAAACTATCCGCCGCCATTGTCGCAACCCCTATTACCAGCCTGTTCAACCTCTCTTTCATATCGTCTGAGATCCCCAAGGACTGGAAAGCTGCCGCAGTCATCCCCCTCTTCAAAGGGGGAGACACCCTGGACCCAAACTGTTACAGACCTATATCCATTCTGCCCTGCTTATCTAAGGTCTTCGAAAGCCAAGTCAACAAACAGGTCACTGACCATCTCGAATCCCACCGTACCTTCTCCGCTATGCAATCTGGTTTCCGAGCCAGTCACGGGTGCACCTCAGCCACACTCAAGGTACTAAACGACATCATAACCGCCATCGATAAAAGACAGTACTGTGCAGCCGTCTTCATCGACCTTGCCAAGGCTTTTGACTCTGTCAATCACCATATTCTTATCGGCAGACTCAGTAGCCTCGTTTTTTTGGATGACTGCCTTGCCTGGTTCACCAATTACTTTGCAGACAGAGTTCAGTGTGTCAAATCGGAGGGCATGTTGTCCGGTCCTCTGGCAGTCTATGGGGGTGCCACAGGGTTCAATTCTCGGGCCGAATCTTTTCTCTGTGTATATCAATGATGTTGCTCTTGCTGCGGGCGATTCCCTGATCCACCTCTACGCAGACGACACCATTCTATACACTTTCGGCCCGTCATTGGACACTGTGCTATCTAACCTCAAATCGAGCTTCAATGCCATACAACACTCCTTACGTGGCCTCCAACTGCTCTTAAACGCTAGTAAAACCAAATGCATGTTTTTCAACCGATCGCTGCCTGCACCCCCATGCCCGACTAGCATCACCACACTGGATGGTTCCGACCTTGAATATGTGGACACCTATAAGTACCTAGGTGTCTGGCTAGACTGCAAACTCTCCTTCCAGACCCATATCAAACATCTCCAATCGAAAATCAAATCAAGAGTCACCTTTCTATTCCGCAACAAAGCCTCCTTCACTCACGCTGCCAAGCTTACCCTAGTAAAACTGACTATCCTACCGATCCTCGACTCATCTACAAAATTGCTTCCAACACTCTTCTCAGCAAACTGGATGCAGTTTATCACAGTGCCATCTGTTTTGTCACTAAAGCACCTTATAATACCCACCACTGCGACTTGTATGCTCTAGTCGGCTGGCCCTCGCTACATATCCGTCGCCAGACCCACTGGCTCCAGGTCATCTACAAGGCCATGCTAGGCAAAGCTCCGCCTTATCTCAGCTCACTGGTCACGCTGGCAACACCCATCCGTAGCACGTGCTCCAGCAGGTGTATCTAATTGATCATCCCTAAAGCCAACACCTCATTCGGCCGCCTTTCGTTCCAGTACTCTGCTGCCTGTGACTGGAACGAATTGCAAAAATCGCTGAAGTTGGAGACTTATCTCCCTCACCAACTTCAAACATCAGCTATCTGAGCAGCTAACCGATCGCTGCAGCTGTACATAATCTATTGGTAAATAACCCACCCATTTTCACCTACCTCATCCCCACAGTTTTTATTTATTTATTTTTCTGCTCTTTTGCACACCAATATCTCTACCTGTACATGATCATCTGATCATTTATCACTCCAGTGTTAATCTGCAACATTGTAATTATTCACCTACCTCCTCATGCCTTTTGCACACATTGTATATAGACTCCCCTTTTTTTCTCTACTGTGTTATTGACTTGTTAATTGTTTACTCCATGTGTAACTCTGTGTTGTCTGTTCACACTGCTATGCTTTATCTTGGCCAGGTCGCAGTTGCAAATGAGAACCTGTTCTCAACTAGCCTACCTGGTTAAATAAAGGTGAAATAAAAATAAAATAAAACAATAAAAAATTCTGATTT
Organism: Oncorhynchus gorbuscha; assembly: GCF_021184085.1. Classification (NCBI taxonomy): domain Eukaryota; kingdom Metazoa; phylum Chordata; class Actinopteri; order Salmoniformes; family Salmonidae; genus Oncorhynchus; species Oncorhynchus gorbuscha. The sequence continues at coordinate 18,341,290 of NC_060189.1, read as the reverse complement.
CTTTTGATTTTCCCATGATGTCAAGCGAAGAGGCACTGAGTTTGAAGGTAGGCCTTGAAATACATCCACAGTTACACCTCCAATTGACTCAAATTATGTTAATTAGCCTATCAGAAGCTTCTAAAGTCATTACATAATTTTTGTGAATTTTCCAAGCTGTTTAAAGGCACAGTCAACTTAATGTATGTAAACTTCTGACCCACTGGAATTGTGATGCAGTGAATTAGAAGTGAAATAATCTGTCTGTAAACAATTGTTGGAAAAATGACTTGTGTCATGCACAAAGTAGATGTCCTAACAGACTTGCCAAAACTATAGTTAATAACAAGAAATGTGTGGAGTGGTTGAAAAACAAGTTTTAATGACTCCAACCTAAGTGTATGTAAACTTCGACTTCATCTGTACTATATGAGTCTGCAGCTTTGTAACTCGACCACGCGGTGTCATTTTGTTGTATTAATGTCTTTCCACTGACCTAATGATGATGGCATTATCAATGTGAAATTATTTATTTTTCAAAACACATTTCATAACTGAAATGACAGTTTTATATGTAGGCTTATACTCTGGCGTTACTTCTGGTTCTTCTTCTTCTGGTTCTGCTCTGCTGCTGTTCTTTTCAAATGGAAATGGGATCCTAATATACACAGTGTACAAAACCTTAGGAACAAATATTTCCATGACATAGACTGACCAGGTAAATCCAGGTGATGTCACCTGTTAAATCAACTTCAAATCAGTGTAGATGAAGAGGAGGAGAAAGGTTAAAGAAGGATTTTTAAACCAGTGAGACATTGGAGACAATGATCGTGTACGTGTGCAATTCAGAGGGTGAAAAGGCGAGACAAAAGATTTAAGAGCCTTTGAACGGGGTATGGTAGTAGGTGTCAGGAGCCCAGGTTTGAGTGTGTCAAGAACTGCAATGCAGTGTCCACCATGGTCCACCACCCAAATGACATCCAGCCAACATGACACAACTGTGGGAAGCATTGGAGTCAACATGGGCCAGCATCCCTGTGGAATGCTTTTGACACCTTGTAGAGTCCATGCCCCAACAAATTGAGGATGTTCTGAGGGCAAAATGGGGTGCAACTAAATATTAGGAAAGTGTTCCTAATGTTTTGTACTCAGTGTAAATGCTTATAGCGTCTGTGAGCCCACTCAATCTGACAAAAGCACTGGAAGAGCAATAGCTAGGACGTAGATGCACAAGTTTCACCACTGAAGCTAGGATGATTCATCATTTCAAGCTTGAGCTGGGACACAAACACTTTTCTGTCACTCATGTAGAAGAACAAGTATGGAAATGAAATACACTGTAGTTATGAATAACAATTTAAATTGTTATCTCCATCTCTTCTCTCAGTGACAGCATCAAGGGAGACAAAACATAGCTGAGGACAGGGCTGTCACCAACTCGGACTATCCATTCAGTCAAACCAAAGGCAATATTCCTGATATATCCCGACAAGTCCATTGAATTGCACAATAATCTGCTGCATGGAGAACAAAGGAATCAGCATCTGATGTTTAGCGTAAAGAAGTTACATGAAAACAGTGCCATTCTGTTTACCAGAGACAGAACCAAAGTGGACATTCCTTCAGCATTGCAACATCCCCTTCCAGGCTTTACTGAGCTGGCTGAGGATCAGGAGAATACTATCCCTTCTTACTTTTCTGTCTAGCAGATACAGGTATTTCTTCTATCCCTCTATCCTCTACCCCTCTCTCACAGAGCATGATATGATACTGCCTGCCCGGTTGTTGGACGGAAAGCAGATTACCTCAACCTGGATTTGGAACAGGGAACACTTTTCCATCTTACAACATCCAGATATGTAAATTAATACTCTGATGGTGACTTAGCTGGGAAATGTAAGAATAAAACCACCAGGCATTTAATTATCTCTGAACTGGACTGAACTGAAGAGCTGGAAATGACCAACTGGGACCACAGAGAACCAGTGTGATGCCGAGCAGGTACCAACACCAACATGGAGACAGACAGATCTTCAAGGCACTGAGAAAATGAATAACTACAGTGTATCCTCATTTTTCTCTGATTCTGGTTTTAAAACCTCAATAACTTTCCTAGAGCGATGAGTCATGATGAGACTCGGAGAGCTGCGTGTCATACCGATGCAGATGGTGTAATTAATTAACAACATAGCTAGCCCGTGGCAATGGTAGCCTCTCACCATCATGTCTTAAATGTGGTCATGTTGCGGTCAAAATGCACTTCACTACTTCAAAAACAAGTGTTTTTATACTATGAGAGAGAAAGAGACTCAGACAAGCACTGGCAGAGAGAGAGAGAGAGAAAGGGAACGAAAGACCAGGGGAGAGAGCTAGTACTGTGTGTCTGACAGTGTGCTAGCTCTGTTAGGATATTAAATAGGTCAGCACTAACTAGTAGATTAGTGACATCTCCCAGGCAACCAGGCCAGGCTCAATGGCAACAGACCGTTGTGAGACCTCGTACAGCCAGCCAGCCAGCCTCAGAGAGAGAGGGAGGCCCAGGCCTTGGAGCAGAGTTAATACACTGGACACACTGGTGATTCAACCTGGAAGCCACAGGGACTGGGTCAACACACACACTTAACAGCCTCTCTCTGCCCAGCAACCTAATAACACACCATTTCCCCTCAACTGAGAAAAGGTCAGGAGAGGCTGAATGGCTGAATCTGTTCCTCTTTTCAAGTTTATTGGTTGGACTGAATGCACAGTAGCAAGCAAAAGTTCTCTTTTTCTGACCATTTCAAATAAACACAGAACGCCTACCTGGATATAAAACAAACGCACCTATTAATTCAAATAAATTCATATTTTGTGTTCAGTTAAGCCAATTTAGCTAGTACCATTGTATAGTATACCTATTTAAATTTAACGTAACAAAAATAAACTGTTGAGACAGACAGACAGTCTTCAGAACAGGCCTCACCTTGTGCTCTGGAGTAGATGGTGACTGAGCCGTTCACGAGGCCAGTGTATAAACACTGCTTCTTGTGTACCAGGCTGGTCACGGTAGACTTGTCTGGGGTGAACAAGTGTTGTAGACGGACCTTCTTGGATCTCTGGCTGCTCTTATAGACTATGATGCTACAGAGGAAGAAAAGCGACAGGAACATTAAATATGATCATGTTCTGCATATTTACTTTCCCCCAAAAAAATTACGTTACAGCCTTATTCTAAAACGGATTAAATTGTTTTTAGAAATGTTTAGAAAAGTATTCAGACCCTTTAATCAGTACATTGTTGAAGTACCTTTGGCAGCGATTACAGCCTTGAGTCTTCTTGTGTATGACGCTACAAGCTTGGCACACCTGTATTTGGGGAGTTTCTCTGTAGGTCCTCTCAAGCGTTGTAAGGTTGGTTGGGGAGTTTCTCTGGTCTCTGGTCTCTCGGTTCGCAGGTCTCTCCAGAGATGTTCGATCTCTCTGTACTTTGCTCCGTTCATCTTTCCCTCAATCCTGACTAGCCTCCCAGTCGTTGCTGCTGAAAACATTCACACAGCATGATGCTGCCAGGTGTGACGCTTGGCATTCAGATCAAAGAGTTCAACCTTGGTTTCATCAGACCAGACCACCTTTAGGTGCCTCTTGGCAAACTCCAAGTGAGCTGTCATGCCATTTACTGAGGACTGGCTTCTGTCTGGCCACTCTACCATAAAGGCCTGATTGGTGGAGTGCTGCAGAGATGGTTGGTCCTTATGGAAGGTTCTCCCATCTCCAAAGAGGAACTCTGGAGCTCTGTCAGAGTGACCATCGGGTTCTTGGTCACCTCTCTGACCAAGGCCACCTCCCTGACCAATCGGGGGAAAGTCCCGGAAACAATGGAAATGGAAACAGGATGCACCTAAGTCTCATAGCAAAAGGTCTGAATACTTATCTAAATAAGGTAGCTATTTTTTTTATTTGATTTATTTTTATACATTTGCAAAAAAAATCCAAAAACCTGTTTTAGCTTTGAAATGATTGGGTATTATTTTCTGTAGATTGTTGAGGAAAAACATTTACTTAATCCATTTTAGAATAAGGCTGTAACGTAACAACATTTGGAAAAATTCAAGGGGTCTGAATACTTTCCGATTGCACCGCATGAGGAAATTATAATACAATCAAATCATTAAATCAGTTGATCTATTTTGATACCTGTGTATTGCAGTTGAGGTGAAGACCAGTTGTAGGCTTACAGTAAGTTTGTTAATTAGGCTTGTGGATGTAAACCCACACATACCTGCCCTCCTCCATGCCCAGACAGACCGTGGGGGCATCACTGGTCTTCCCTGCTGAGGAGTGATTATTTTCGGGGTTCCCCTCCCCGTTCTCCTGGGTCCTCTGCTCCATGGGTACATACGCCATACACAGGATCCGTGACTCAACATTGAAGCACTCTGTCACTTTGGGGCTGGAGTTTTGCATGGCTACGATGGCTATCTGACCCATCTGATTGGTGCAGCTCGCCACCTGAACAGGGATAGGAGTAGTAACATTTAGGAGTTTTTCCTTACCACATGACCTGACCAGGAAAGATCCCATGCCCTAGCTAGGAAATAAAAGACTTTTACATAGCAACAAACTGTTACAATGCTTCTAACCACTCCAGCAGCAAGCCACACAGCTGACTGACCAGTAGGAGCTTAGAGAGGGCAGAATGGCCCTAAATCCAGGCCAACAGTGAGTCATTGACAATGGAAAAGTGTGAGCTTTCATTGAGAATGGGAACAGTCCATCACTGGAGGACATTGGGAGTCAAAGTATTGTGAATGTTTTATCACTGTCTGAAGTAAATACACACAGCTAAGAGGCACTAAACTGATTCATACAGTAAACATACCACTGGTTCAGAATTACAGCTCATGAATGAAAGGGCCTCTGTTCAATTATTCATATAAATCTCAGTGTGAGTGGAAGAAAGCTTTTTTTATAGCTGATGATGAGTAAGATGTCTACTCTCAACACTTGGCTCTGGCTAGATGCATAAGCCACAGTATGTATCTGTTGTTATATGGCAGGGTAGCCTAGTGGTTAGAGCTTTGGACTAGTAACCGAAAGGTTACTCCCCGAGCTGACAAGGTAAAAATCTGTCGTTCTGCCCCTGAACAAGGCAGTTAACCTGCTGTTCCTAGGCCGTCATTGAAAATAAGAATTTGTTCTTAACTGACTTGCCTAGTTCATATTCAATAGTTCAATATGTTTTAGAAAATTAAACCTCCAGGTGTCCTTACCCACACACAGCCGTGTCCCAGAGCAGGGGTGTCTGCTGTGCTCTCTATGTTGATGTGGGGCTCGGGGTTATGGACCGCACACTCCACCTGACACAGACAGAGGGAACAGACACAGTTTTCACATCACATGTGTATGGAATTTGTAGTAATTTCCTACATGGCATTGTAACAAATGATTCATGCAGCCATGGGATGTGGACTCTGTACATGGAGCCATTAACTTTGCCCACGGCTCAGAGAGAAGGAGGCCGTGTGGGGGAGCGGAGGCCCACCTTGAACTCCTGTAGTTTGGACATGACCACAGGCATCTGCCTGAGCAGGAGAGGATGTTTCTGCTTCTTGATCTGGTTACCATCATCCTCTGCAAAGAACCAGCCCTGCAGGTTGTCTTCCTCTGTTAACACACACACACACACAGTTTAAGTGACAAGTCCATACCATACCATAATTTCATTTTTAAAGAAGAACACTATGTCCAGTGTGGAGCGATCCTAAATTCCAACCGGTACATTTTTCCAAATATGTTACAGAACACCTGATTCTATAATCTATACACCAGTTCCAGGCTTTATAACTTAATGATCCATTTTACAGAGGGGACCACAGAACTGGAAAAGTGAATTTGAACTAATGATATTCACTCACTAAACATGGATTTTTAAATAGCCATTGCTATGCAACTGAACCTGGATTTTGGAAGTGAGCCACGAAGCCAGGGGCAGTTTGAACATTTCCAAGTGGAAAAAGGGCAGAGACGCTGTCCCTCTGCATACACCTACTACAGTGTTCTATGGAACTGCAAAGTCACAGAGACAGTGGAGACAAGCAATAGGGAGGGAACACAAAGTATCCAACGTCCACAGACAGAGCATTGGGTCTGTGATTGTGACTGAAGCCAGATTAGACATACCCAGAGCAAGCTTGGCCATCTGCAGGTTACTGATCCATGACTGTTTGATGGCAGGAGAGAACGTATTGAACACTGCACTGAAGTATGTGGGCCTGCCAGATCTGCCCAGAGGAGAGAGAGGAGAGGCATAGAGAGAGAGAGAGAGAGAGAGGGGAGGCATAGAGAGAGGAGGGGAGGCATAGAGAGAGAGAGGAGGGGAGGCATAGAGAGAGAGAGAGAGAGAGAGAGAGAGAGAGGGGAGGCATAGAGAGAGAGAGGAGGGGAGGCATAGAGAGAGAGAGAGAGAGAGAGAGAGAGAGAGAGAGAGAGAGAGAGAGAGGCATAGAGAGAGAGCGAGAAAGAGAGAGAGAGAGAGTGTGTTGATACAGTGACAGGATCCATTATACAGTGTGTTGCTCTGAGCCCACTCAGTGCATTGAAATATAACACTGGGGTGTATTCCAAAATGTTGGTATGGTAGGAGTGAATGAACATGTGTAAATAAATGCTGATTTTAAGTCAGTGCACTACTTTTCTGCACTATTTTCAAAGATTTATGCAACTGATCAGTGATCCTGATTTTGAATACAGTCCACATATCTCCCACATCCCCGGATGACACAGAGGAACAACACAGTGCTGTCAGAGGAACAACACAGTGCTGTCAGAGGAACAACACAGTGCTGTCAGAGGAACAACACAGTGCTGTCAGAGGAACCTAAGAGCTGAAGGGACATGTGATCCTGCTCTCTGACAGCAGACAGGGCCTTGAATATTTCAAGTCAACAATGATTACAACAGCTAAGAACAACCAACATAAATACCACATCACAGAAGGATCTCTCTGGCATGCAACTTCCTGTTCACTCCCTCTCTCCATCTGTCTCTCTCTCTCTGGAGTGTTGCTTTTAGATGTGGGCGATCAGAGAGGAATGAGAGCAGCAGAGTTGTATCTCTAAACGTGATGCCCTGCGGTCTCAGGGGTCAGTGTAAGTAAACAAGGTGCTGGTTAGATCCAGAAGGGACCATGTGAAGGGAGGGAGTACTCTCCTATAGTAATGAGTTGATGAAACAGCTGCACTGTCTTCTCTGAGGAGATAAACACACTGCTCCACAGCAGAAAGCACAGAGCTCTAACAGACTAAATCATACCCCTGAGATCAGACTAGAACAAAGTTAAAGTTGTTACCACCGTGACAGTAACACACTGTGCTCATTCCTGAATGGTGAGAGGAGACAGTGAGGGAGTGAGGACATAGGGGCCTAACCTAGTGTGTGAGAGAGACAGCAGTGTGGTGGGAGTGAGGTCTATGTGTGAGAGAGAGACAGCAGTGAGGTCTATGTGTGAGAGAGAGACAGCAGTGTGGTGTGAGTGAGGTCTATGTGTGAGAGAGAGACAGCAGTGTGGTGGAAGTGAGGTCCATGTGTGAGAGAGAGACAGCAGTGTGGTGGAAGTGAGGTCTATGTGTGAGAGAGAGACAGCAGTGTGGTGGAAGTGAGGTCCATGTGTGAGAGAGAGACAGCAGTGTGGTGTGTAAGACACTGACTTGTCCGGTTTGCCAGGCAGCTGCAGCTGGATCCTACAGCGGTCTGCAGCCCGGATCTCTTCCTCCTTCTTCAGGATGAGACGCTGCAGACCTGACACCCAATCATGGGCCACCGCAGGGTTAACGTTCTAGAGAGGGATAGAGGAATGGGAAAGAGCCAGAGAGAGACAGATAAAGTATTAACACAAGACATTGCTTAAACCACAGCCCCATAATGTCAAGCTAGATCTATAACAGCCTTCAATCATGCCATTGGGCGAGCAGAGATTGACTCCACACACCAGCTCTTCCAAATTGACCACAAAAGCCCCCCTCTGTCTTGTGTGTGTGTGAGACACACATGTCTCTCTGTGTGCCTCTGGCCTGTTCTCTGCACCCCCACCACTCTCAGACAGACAGAAACATGTCTCTCTGTGTGCCTCTGGCCTGTTCTCTGCTCCCCACCACTCTCAGACAGAAACATGTCTCTCTGTGTGCCTCTGGCCTGTTCTCTGCACCCCCACCCCTCTCAGACAGAAACATGTCTCTCTGTGTGCCTCTGCCCTGTTCTCTGCACCCCCACCACTCTCAGACAGAAACATGTCTCTCTGTGTGCCTCTGGCCTGTTCTCTGCTCCCCCACCACTCTCAGACAGACAGAAACATGTCTCTCTGTGTGCCTCTGGCCTGTTCTCTGCTCCCCCACCGCTTTTAGACAGACAGAAACATGTCTCTCTGTGTGCCTCTGGCCTGTTCTCTGCTCCCCACCACTCTCAGACAGACAGAAACATGTCTCTCTGTGTGCCTCTGGCCTGTTCTCTGCTCCCCCACCACTCTCAGACAGAAACATGTCTCTCTGTGTGCCTCTGGCCTGTTCTCTGCTCCCCACCACTCTCAGACAGAAACATGTCTCTCTGTGTGCCTCTGGCCTGTTCTCTGCTCCCCACCACTCTCAGACAGAAACATGTCTCTCTGTGTGCCTCTGGCCTGTTCTCTGCTCCCCACCACTCTCAGACAGACAGAAACATGTCTCTCTGTGTGCCTCTGGCCTGTTCTCTGCTCCCCCACCACTCTCAGACAGAAACATGTCTCTCTGTGTGCCTCTGGCCTGTTCTCTGCTCCCCACCACTCTCAGACAGACAGAAACATGTCTCTCTGTGTGCCTCTGGCCTGTTCTCTGCTCCCCACCACTCTCAGACAGACAGAAACATGTCTCTCTGTGTGCCTCTGGCCTGTTCTCTGCTCCCCCACCACTCTCAGACAGAAACATGTCTCTCTGTGTGCCTCTGGCCTGTTCTCTGCTCCCCACCACTCTCAGACAGAAACATGTCTCTCTGTGTGCCTCTGGCCTGTTCTCTGCTCCCCCACCACTCTCAGACAGACAGAAACATGTCTCTCTGTGTGCCTCTGGCCTGTTCTCTGCACCCCCACCACTCTCAGACAGAAACATCACTAACACTGGCTAGTTGAGTCTCACATCCCAGCACGACTCAGCACTGTCTGGCCCCCCCCAGATCAAAACCTCTGGGCCACATTTATATATGCGGCTCACCTGGTAGTTTCCCTTGAGGCTTCCGATCATGCTGGAGATCTGGTTGACCAGGCTGAGGTCGTGGATGAGGTTCTGCAGGTCCTGGTACAGCTGGCCTGGACCCATGTACAGCTTATCTGAGAGGAGAGACAATGTCAAGTCAATAAACTATCATGTCATTGTCAACAGAGAACTGCATTATTACCAAATAAAGTTGGTAGCAGTAGTAAGTTCCGATTCACAAAGCTGAGCCCATATCCCATCTGAACCCACTGACCCAACAATATGAGCCATACAAATCTCAAAGGCAATTATTGTGCATTGAAAGCAGGAGGTAAAATAAGACACACTGCCAGACAAAGTCAGTCTGTTTCCCAACTTGGCATGGCTCTGAACCGTGTGTGTGTGTGTGTGTGTGTGTGTGTGTGTGTGTGTGTGTGTGTGTGTGTGTGTGTGTGTGTGTGTGTGTGTGTGTGTGTGTGTGTGTGTGTGTGTGTGTGTGTGTGTGTGTGTGTGTGTGTGTGTGTGTGTGTATGTTGGAAATGAGTACCGTTACCCAACGGCAGTTTCCTGGTGTTAAACTTCCCTCTACTAGCGTCTGTGTGTGTTTCTTTGTAGATGTGCCCTGCCTAACCGAACCAACAGGCCAGTGAAGTAAGGGATTATTGTGTTTCTGTGCGTCCAGCTCGGGACAATGGGCTGCTTTGTTTGTCAGCGCTCAGCCTGTATATCAGGAAGAGACACAGACAGAGAGCCAGACTCCTCAGAGAGAGAAAGGGAGAGAAAGAGGAGAGGCCCCCTGTAGGCTCTGCCAGCACATAGCCTTCTCTCAAGGCTGTAACTCGAATTAAACCTGCAGCACAGAGAGGACCCTCCTCATCTTTCAGACATGTCTGCCAACAAGTCATCGTACGGTAGGATTTGCAGTATATGGTACTGTCAGCTAACAAGTAAGAAGGCAAGCTCTTAAAGATGATTTCACCATATGACATTTCAAGTTAAATGTGGTCTACCACTCTCATTAGGCAGCACATTGGAACTGGGAGGGGTTTAATGTGAACGGGAATCTCTGGCGCCAGGATTCCTGGAGCTCCCTCTGGTTTTGCCAGTCTACTTTCTGTGGGGTCTATAATGGCCCTTCACACTGCCGTAGTGTTCCAGCTCCATGGCAACCACTCCATTCTTCCCCAGGGCTGCCAAGAGAGGACACTCAGAGAAACTTCCACCCCGTTTGACATGCACTAAGTACTTAATAATAATAATAATAATATATGCCATTTAGCAGACGCTTTTATCCAAAGGGACTTACAGTCATGTGTGCATACTTCACCTAGGTGGTGGTCACACTGGAGACAGAAAGAGTCATTCAAAAAAGGTTACTTCAGATTGTAAGTTTACATGCAGAAGCAAATTCAGAGACGTTCTCTTCATCATGTACCAAGATATCATTCCACTTCTGAATATGTCCAGGTCACAGAGTATCATTGAACTATTTTACTGTTACAGACATTGTGTTGGGTTGAAAGCAATTTGAAAAGTTTATGGTTGACAATAACAATTTGTCCTAGCTTCAGAAGCATGTTAAACATTTCTGTTCTATTGAGCTAATTGTCTTGTCTAATGAAGTTAAAATATTCCCGCCTCATTGGTCTTCATTTTTTTTTTATTTAACTATGCAAATCAGTTAAGAAAGAATTCTTATTTTACAATAATGGCCTACCCCAGCCAAACCCTCCCCTAACCCGGACGACGCTGGGCCAAACCCTCCCCTAACCCGGACGACGCTGGGCCAAACCCTCCCCTAACCCGGACGACGCTGGGCCAAACCCTCCCCTAACCCGGACGACGCTGGGCCAAACCCTCCCCTAACCCGGATGACGCTGGGCCAAACCCTCCCCTAACCCGGACGACGCTGGGCCAAACCCTCCCCTAACCCGGACGACGCTGGGCCAAACCCTCCCCTAACCCGGACGGCGCTGGGCCAAACCCTCCCCTAACCCGGACGACGCTGGGCCAAACCCTCCCCTAACCCGGACGACGCTGGGCCAATTGTATGCCGCACTATGGGACTCCTGATCACGACCGATTGTAATACAGCCCAGAATCGAACCAGGGTTTGTAGTGATGCCTCTGGCACTGAGATGCAGTGCCTTAGACCCCTGTGCCACTCAGGGGCCCTATGATGTCTTTGTGTGGTTGGAACCCAGTCAAGGCAGAATCATGTTCTGCCCCTGAACAGGCAGTTAACCCACTGTTCCTAGGTCGTCATTGAAAATAAGAATTTGTTCTTAACTGACTTGCCTAGTAAAATAAAGGTAAAATAATTAAATAATGCTCATTGGCTTGTCATCCATGGTAATTCTGCAGGCCATCATTCATCTCTATGACTATAGACGTTATATGTTCTGACAAACAATTAAAATATTCCACAATGAGACTGAGCGCCATGGACAAGCTGAAACTGACCTGTTGAGCAGTCATCTCTTCTGGTGGTCCCAATTAGCTAAGCTAAGTACAACAGACATGAGGCAAGCAAACAGACATCCAGAGCAGAGCACAGGAAACTGTGACATCATACGCTGGACCGTCTTTTCATTGCCTCCAGTAGGCAGGTCACCAATTGCTTTGACAGAACATACTGGACTACGGAGGGAGGGAGAGAAGCTGAGAGTGAGGCTTTTTCCCACTTAAAATGCCTGGCCAGAACAGACACACAGAGAGGACTGACTAGGAGGAAAATGTCATCAGTATTGAATAAATGATATGGGTCATAGACTAAATATGGGGGAGTGACATGGCCTGATCCATTTCTGTCAGGTAAAGATGACCATACCCTAATGTAATGTTTTCCATTCTAGCTCCATGTCCTAATTGAATTAGCTAACATTACTGAGCTGAACCAGACAGCTGTCCAGTCCATATGGATCTCCTAAGAGCAATAGGTTACTGGATGGATATATAGGAGTCTAACCTAACTCAGGACTAGACAGCTGGCTAGGAATATGGATCTCCTAAGAGCAATAGGTTACTGGATGGATATATAGGAGTCTAACCTAACTCAGGACTAGACAGCTGGCTAGGAATATGGATCTCCTAAGAGCAATAGGTTACTGGATGGATATATAGGAGTCTAACCTAACTCAGGACTAGACAGCTGGCTAGGAATATGCCTGCCTGACTGTCAGCCCAGGGTCCAGATGCTTTAGTTGACTGTCTTTAGCCCCCATCAGGCCGTCTGTGGATGGGAAGAGAGGGCAGATGGAGAGGTGACGGGTGGGTGAGTGGGTAAGAGGCTTTGCGGAGGAGAGGGGACGGGGGTTGGCAGTTGGGCAGTGGTTGAGAGGGAAGAGAGGAAAGGTTGGTTATCCCCTGGCATTTCAATGAGTAAGAGGATGAGAGGAAAACAAGAAATGGCCCATATGTTCAACTTTTCTCCGGGTCCTTAACAATATGGATGGAGAGTAGTACTGTACAGTAGATCACTAATGGACTCTTAAATAACACCGGCTTACGCACGACGACATCCATTTACAGGCTAGACGGTCATCCTCTTCTCAGCATGTGGGTCAAAAGGCATGGCTATTACACTATAAAGCCATTTGTAATCAGAGGCTTTACTCTGATTTTTGAAGTCAAAGAGAAGTCAGTGACCCTGCAGCAAAGAGTGGAGCAACTTATTAGTTGTATTACCGAGGGTATGGCCTACTGTACAGAGACGTGTGTGTGTGTATATATATATACATACACACACACACATACAAATCTGCCATTTCCATCTACAATAGTCATTTACAACATTAACAATGTCTACACTGTATTTCTGATCAATTTGATGTTATCTTAATGGACTTTTTTGTGTTGCTTTTCTTTAACAAACAAGGAAATGTCTAAGTGACCCCAAACTTTTGAACGGTAGTGTATATATATATATATATGGAATGAGTTTCTCTGGCTTTATATACACACGACTGCAGTAGATCACACTTGCACCACAGATGGGACTGAGGAACAGAAGTCTGCATCAGAGGGCTTGGTGTAAGGGAAAAAGCCTGCCACGCCAAAGCCTGCCATGCACAGGAAACGACTGTCACCTCTGTTCATAACCTCTAGCAAAAAATATCAAATATCAACATAGTTACTCCATAGCTATTACAGCATCCACCATGCCTTCGCCAGTGGGTGTACTGCTGTCACCACCTGAACACCAGCTAAATGAAAAGCACACTAATGTACCGTTGCATTCCCCATTACCGACGCCTGGTTTGTCGTCAGGGTGAATGTTCTTTACTAAAAAAAAAGCAACTGCCTGGTTATGATCACAAACCATACAGTCTGATTATGATGGTAGCATGGTTTCCAATAAGGAGTTTAAAGGAGCGGCCATGACGAGCAGCTGCCAGAGCAGGCCAGGGGAAGTCAGTGACCCTGCAGCAGAGAGTGGAGCTGGCTGCTTAAAGACTCACCACAGTCTCTCTGGAACAATTTTCAAACGTCTCTCAGTGGTTCGAGATGGAAAGCCTGGCACACAGAAAATGATGGCTAAACATTTGTTGTTGGTGTGTCAAATGAATGAATAAGCAACTTTTACTCCTTGTTATTGAGTGTGGTCCTGCAACACTATAATCTGAGAAGGAGAGCCCCCCATGTTTCATCCAACAGTAACATCAGGTAGTCATGTAGTGCTTGTACTGTAGTGTTGATCTGAGCCCACTGGGAACAGTAATCATTTAGAACTCATTCATATTTCAGGGAGGGGGGTGTTGAAACATAATCAGCACTAAGGGGAAATTGTATTGATTTTACACACAGCAGAAGGTATTGCTGCTTGTACTGTGCTGTATATGCATTGTACAGCCACTGTGCAGAGTAATGCATATTATTTCAATGTATACAACGGGTGGGTCTAATCCTGAATGTTGATTGGTTAAAACCATATTCCAGCCAATGTCTGTTCCACAATTTACCACTGGTTAAATCTATGATGTTAAAATGCCTATTTACTCTGTTCTATCTGACTGTGCAATCCACTCTCTCATCAGCCCAGCCAGGCACTTTATAATCTTGATCTCCACTGTAAAAAGCATATAGACATTATCTCACATTTCTTTCAGACTAACATTTCATTTTCAACTGCAGATATTTGTATAAACCTTGTTGTCTGTCTCTCCGACATTTGCAACATTATGTCAATATTCATATTCGATCTCCAGCTGTCCCATAGTAATGAACGTGTTGAGAGTCGGGACGAGACTGAAAAACGCTGCCTGCTTGTCTACCAGTCGAAATCATAAATCAGTTGGCATCATTTTTATGGATATATACAAAGAAATGTCAAATGAAAAAAGTCAAACAAAATGAAGTGCAGCTAGTTTGCAGTCTTTCCAGCTTCAGTTTGAAGTGATTGTGTTACTGTAGATGTGCTGTTGGCTAACTCCTCTGAACAACAGTGTCCTGAATGGTGAGCACATGTTCTATGCCAGGTGAAATCGTGCCTCATTAGCTCATTGTTATGGATGTATCCAAATAAATGTCTCTGGAAATCAGCTTAAACAAATGCAAATGACGCTACTGTTGTTATTCTGGCTGCACTGTTTGATGTGACAGTAAGTTAGCCGTAGTTGGCTGGCTAGCTAGAAAGGGATAAGAAGGTTGCCAGCCAGTATGGCAATGGAACATTTATAAAGAACGACCATAGATACAGAACAAAAAGACTGAACGACTGGGTTGCGTCTCTGGCAACCAAACCGATAGAAAGAACGACCAGCCGGCTTGGGTAGCAACCCTAGAATTGTGTCGGTACTATATCTTGTGGAAGGATGAAAATAGTATGAATAAATTCATCAAAATAACATTTTTAATGAAAATATGTCAATCATTATTTGAATATGTTGATAACCCATGGAATAAAAGTGATAGTGCCCTCGAAGCCGGTGTTTGGAGGATATATTGGCACGGTTTGCAGGCCCTCGTCTACGTCTCGTCTTCTCCTGCATTATTACTTTTTTTACATTACTTTTTTTATTTAACCTTTATTTAACTAGGCAGGTCAGTTAAGAACAAATGTGTATTTACAATGACGGACTACCCCGGCCAAACCCTAACCCGGACAACGCTGGGCCAATTGTGAGCTGCCCTTTGGGACTCCCTATCACGGCCGGTTGTGATACAGCCCGGAATTGAACCAGGGTCTGTAGTGACGCCCCTAGCACTGGGATGCAGTGTCGTAGACCACAGGCCCCACGTTCTTCTATTTATGATTAATTGTAGGGGTCATGATGAAACGATGTCTCAAATCAGGGTTTGTGCCTTTGGGGGGGGCTCTAAACTACATCTTATCCACATCTTACTCTTTTCCCAATACTAAGCAGGTGACAGATCTCTGTGGTTGCGAATCATTGGGACGTACTTGGTTTGGCATTGATGATCACCTTCTCTCCAGAGTGGGGTTGTGGGGTGAAGCGGCTGTTGTCACCCATGTCTTCACTGGAGCCAAACTTGACTACGTCCACAAAGCTCAGAGGGACACTCCACTTCAGCAGGAACTTCTGACCCAGGGTGGCGTTGCCACTACCACTGCCATCCAAACTGCACCTGGATACAGAGGAGAAGGACAGGCAGAGGACTAATGAATTTCCTCACAGGGACCAATAAAGGTTTCTTCAACCAATATTACATTTATCGAGTGTATTCCTCACTGATACAGAGGGGTTAGCTGATGGAAAGTTAAATGATTCACCATCGTAAGGTATGTGCTATGGTATGTACTGTATATGGTATGTCACATCAAAGCGGGGCAAACTCTTTTGAAAATGGCATGACTGTATTGTAAGATTTAGACTGTACTTCATGCATGACTGGTTCCACAGTTATCATGTCACCCTATTGGCACTTGACAGCCTGGGCAGAGAGCTCCTGTAAATTTTGTAAATATTTAATCATTATGTTTTTTTGTATGAATCATTTCACTTTTTGTTTATGAATAGCCAAACAAGTATAGATTTACTCTGGATTACATTTTGTTTGATGCCTAAGAATGAATGGCAAATCAGCATTTCAAGATGGCTAGCTAACAATGCTAGCTAGCTAGCCGCTTTAATTTGACTACGTCGGCCTATATTGGGATGTTTCTACAGTCTCCTTGATCCAACGGGGGGCCGACGGTGACGAGCTTTCAGTGAGGAATTCATCGCCCCAGAGCATTCCTCCAAAGTTATGAGTGTTCTGTATGCTGAGTGAGTGCATGGGGAGAAAAGAAACTGCATCGATCTCGTTCCACAAGTGTCCTACCACACAGAGAAGACGCTGGCTGCGAGACACCATGAGGTAGACTCCTGCCCCCGGATGTCCTGATCTGGTTGCTCAGCTACCACTGTTCACCACCTGTACCTGCACCTCGCCCTGCTCAAGCTATTTATTGACTGTCGCTCCATTTGTTGCTCATGTCATTCATAATTTTATTGATGTTGTTTTGCTTTTTAAGCACCTTGAGATTTGTTTACCTGTATGTACTGTTTACTGCAAATCAGCTTTTAGCTTCCAAGTACGGCCTACTTGTAAAAATGTAATAAACTACTACTACTACTTTATAAAGCGTATAGATCCTCATGTCAGAGCCAGTGGCCAGTAGCTAGTGTGGTGAGGTACAGTATAATTACAGGACACAGGCTCCTCCACTGGGAGCTGATCAGAATCATACCCAGAGAGGATGCTCCCTCCAACTGTGCGTAGAAACCCTGACCAGGGTGAGTACCGTGTCTGGTGCTGGTGCTTTGGGTCTTACCGGACGTTGGGCGTGGCACACATGAGCACGTCGTTGAGCAGGAATAGGCGTCGCTCCTTGGTCTTGATCACCTCTCCGTGGTCGTTGTAGACCGTCTCCACTATGTCATCAGAGCGAATCAGGTAGCGGCTGCCATTACTCAGAAGCTGATGGATAAGGGAGAGAGACCAAGAGGTCAGATACAATATATGGTCTCGACGGTCTTCCCCTAGGTTAATTTATGATTTATGTCAATGTGCTTTGGCAAAGTGGGTGGGGTTATATCCTTCCTGTTTGGCCCTGTCCGGGGGTATCATCAGATGGGGCCACAGTGTCTCCTGACCCCTCCTGTCTCAGCCTTCAGTATTTATGCTGCAGTAGTTTGTGTCGGGGGGCTATGGTCAGTCTGTTATATCTGGAGTACTTCCCCTGTCTTATCCGGTGTCCTGTGTGAATTTAAGTATGCTCTCTCTAATTCTCTCTTTCTTTCTCTCTCTCTCTCTCTCAGAGGACCTGAGCCCTAGGACCATGGCTCAGGACTACCTGGCATGATGACTCCTTGCTGTCCCCAGTCCACCTGGCCGTGCTGCTGCTCCAGTTTCAACTGTTCTGCCTGCGGAACCCTGACCTGTTCACCGGACGTGCTACCTGTCCCAGACCTGCTGTTTTCATCTCTCTAGAGACAGCAGGAGCGGTAGAGATACTCTTAATGATCGGCTATGAAAAGCCAACTGACATTTACTCCTGAGGTGCTGACTTGCTGCACCCTCGACAACTACTGTGATTACTATTATTTGACCATGCTGGTCATTTATGAACATTTGAACATCTTGGCCATGTTCTGTTATAATCTCCACCCGGCACAGCCAGAAAAGGACTGGCCACCTCTCATAGCCTGGTTCCTCTCTAGGTTTCGGCCTTTCTAGGGAGTTTTTCCTAGCCACCGTGCTTCTACACCTGCATTGCTTGCTGTTTGGGGTTTTAGGCTGAGTTTCTGTACAGCACTTTGAGATATCAGCTGATGTAAGAAGGACTATATAAATGAATTTGATTTGAATGTATATTTAAGGTACTCCTCAAAATATAGAAATACATTCTGTAGATATTGCATGGAAGCAGTTTGTCCGATCCGTGTCAAAGGTGAAATGAATATGAAGATACCATTTAGTTAGTGTAGAATATACGCATACTAGTATAAGGGCATGCAGTTTACAGATCAGTGTGCTTTTAGTTACAGTTAAGGCACTTTGCAGCATGCACACATCCATAAAATATACTGTAGATTCCATGGGGCGGTTGTTTGCTCTTGTGGGCAGATAAACAGACAAATAATTAGACAGTAGGGAATACTGATGCCTCCGTATCAGGCTCAGAGCCATCTCCTGTATATTGCCAGATTTGTGGATAGATGGTTTCTCAGTGAAGAATGTGAAACATCTACAGTCAAGGCCTCAATGCCCACACAATGGAAGAAACAGTCTGTTTAAATGTTCAAATATCATCTAGTTATAGAGGACAAACACTGAGCCCCTATGGTCTGAAGAAGATCAATGGTGTGTGTGGACATTTTAAACTATACTTATGGGGACCAGAAGTCCCCACAACAATAGTAAACAAACAAACATTTGACCAACTGGGTCAAATACTATTTCCAGGGGGTTTAGGGTTAAGGTTAGAATTAGTGTTAGAATTAAGTTTAGGGTTAGGAGCTACTGTTAGTTTTAGTGTTGGGAGCTAAGGTTAGGTTTTGGGGTTAAGGTTAGGGTTTGGGGTTAAGGTTAGGTTTAGGGTTGAGGTTAGGGTATAGGATTTTTTAAATAATGGGACTGAATTGTGTCCCCCCACAAAGTTAGTTATACAAGACTGTGTGTGTTTGTGTGTGTGTGTGTGTGTATGTTCGAGCAATACCTTGTTGAGGTAGCGTTCGTTCATGGCCTTGGCTATGTGTCTGATCTCACAGCGCTGGTCAGCCTCCCGCTTCTTCTCATTGAGCTTTTCAGCCAGGGTCTCCAGTTCTGTCAGGGCCATCTGTAGGGGCAGTCTGTCACTGTGGCCTGCTGGTGTGTTCTTCAACATGTCCTGTATCACATTGTATCACAGTCAGAACACCACAGAATAGCATAACATACTGTAACATGACATAACATCTGTAGGGGCAGCCTGTCACTGTGGCCTACTGGTGTGTTCTTCAACATGTCCTGCCATACAGCATGGAGAGATAACACATTCAGAATATAACAGAGCACCGATCACATCCAGGACATCTCTACACTGGCATTACATCAGTTTAAAACTATTCAGATTCTTTCAGAAGCACAATGGGCAGTCTAAAATGTTATCCTCAGTCATAATAATTATGAGTGAGGATCAAATGTGAAGCACCTGAAGCAGAAGTTCTTTCCCAAGAGTATGCACACTACACAGCACTCTCTCTGCATAGTGCATTATTAACAGAGCTCTTTGGTAGTGAGTATGTGGCACCCTCTGCTGGTAGACGTGTACTATGTACTCTAGGCGCGAAGTGTGGACGTTACAGTGAAATAGATACCTGCAGCAGTAGAATGAACTGAGGGAATCTCTGGATGGGCTTCATCATGAGTCCATAGAGAGTGACCCGGTCACTGCTGATGTCCTGACGTTGCTGTGGAGAGAGAAGAGGGCAATCAATGATTGATGCCGTGCAGGGCAATCCAATACAGAACCACAAAGTGTTTTGGTTCAGTCTGAAAATCAACCCCAGGTCCCTATGCGGAGTTAGGTTTAGGATAGAGCCAGCGATGCATATTCTGCACACTTAAAGAATATATATATTTACAGTGGTGCTCTGACTGACCTTGAGGAAGTCTAGGAAGCTGGGTTTGGAAGCACACGTCTTCCTGACAACCGCCATGGCTGTGCTGAAGTTGTTCACATACTCACAGTAGGCATCCAGCACCATGGACTTGGAGAACTGGGATCCAGATATAGAGAGAGGGCGGGACAGAAAGGGGAGAGAGCAAGCCATCAGCACCTCATACGAGTCCCATACAATTACAGTCAGGAATGGAATTAACATGGTACCAGACAAAGGAATGGGGCTTCCTAGGGCCAAAATAAGCTGTTAGTTGGACAGTGTATCATGAGGGTTGTTTCAGGCCAGGGATAAGAGAGAGAGGACAGTAAGGAAGAAGGCACACAGCACATGGGTCACAAATGCTGTGTCCTGCTCCTGTGTTGTGGTCATGCTTCAAACAGTAACAAACCCCAGGAAGAGGGAGAACTGGGGTTACTGGGTGAGACTTTGTTTGAAGAACCCTAACCGGGTTGCTAGGCAGTGGAGACACCAGGGTGGAGCACTTCCTCCAAGAACCCAGTGCAGCTGTGTGTGTGTGTGTGTGTGTGTGTGTGTGTGTGTGTGTGTGTGTGTGTGTGTGTGTGTGTGTGTGTGTGTGTGTGTGTGTGTGTGTGTGTGTGTGTGTGTGTGTGTGTGTGTGTGTGTGTGTGTGTGTGTGTGGGTGGGTGTGTCGTGTGTGTGTAATCAAGGGACTAATTCCTATAGAACGAGTCATGGTAAACTTGCACTATCGCCTCAGTGTTGTGTTCAATGGGGAAGCACAGTACAGGACATGGTGTGAGTAAAGGAATGTTTCTGTCCACTAGTTTTGACCACATGACCACTGTCAAATGGTTTACTCTTCCAGCCATCTTAAAAGTGGAACTGAATCCTTCCTACAGTGGGTTCCCCAGCACTGAATCTTTCCTACACTTGTCCACCAACCCACCGAGGCTACAAAGACGTCCCCGATCATCTCCAGACTGTCCCACTCGGCCACGCGGCACGCCAGGGCGATCTGGAACAGGGCATGGCACTGGAGAATCTCCCGGATACGATAGAATGTCACCTTCAGCTTCCTATCGCTTAGCAACCTGGGCTCAATCTCCAAAAGTGGCTTTTCATATTGCTGATAAGAGAGGATAAAGAGGATAAGGATGTGGTAGGAAATATTTTCCTTGAGGAAATTAGAGAAATGTTATATGAAATGTTTAATTGTAAAATAACATACCTCTAAAATCCGCTTCAGTGCATCGAGATAGTTCTTCTCACTCTCTAATATGGAGCCCAGTATACACCTCCTCACCACCTGTTGTTGTGAGAGCCCCTCAGGGACGGGACTGAGCACTGGCTCCATGTTGAAGCATTCCACTTCGATGAATAGCTCCGACTCCTCATCCTCAAAACAGGTTGACTTCCTCTCTGAGATAAACAGGAGAGACGAGGTCAGCTTAAATCAGATGAGCATCACCCAGGAGGTTAATACACATTGTTCGTGGATGATTCCCCTGTTACAATGTAAAGTGCTTGCATTTTTATCCCAGATACATCAGTGTAATTAACTGACTAGTGTGAACTAAGGACCATAGTCCATGTTCTGTTCTTACTCTTACCGTGACAGTGGGTCTTGATATACGACCTTCCCCTTCTCACTGCTGCTTTGGTTTTCTCCAGGCCGTCTTTTGTCCCATCTCTCGCTGCCTTCACCAGCTTTTGCATCTTTTTCATGTAACGTCAACAACAGTAAATAGCACTCAGAGCAGACAGAGAGAACAGCATGCTACTGAAGCACTTAGGGAGGAGATAGGAACTGTGTTAGAAGAGAAGGGAAGATGGCAGACCATGTAAATACAGGAGCAGGACCTCAGGGAGAGCAGGGTGGACCAGAGGAAGACAGCAACTGTGACAGCAGCTGAACTGAGTCAATCTAAACTCAAATGTTCTCACAGATGCATAAGGGCTTAAGTGATGTGTACTTAACTTCAATCTCTCTATGCCTGTAAATAGGGAATGTCAGTAGTTTAGAAGCTCTTACATTAGCCAGGGTAGAGTCTCAGAGGATTTACCTAGACTGCTACAACCCTCTGCTGAAAAGTAAAACTTCATAATTATCTTTTATTATAGATTTGTTTGAAAATGTTCTGTAGGCGTGGACTGGGATGATCCTGTACGGACCTCCTGTCTAGGCCTACACACAACTCAGCTGCTCTGGTGTCTCAGTACGCTGTAGACCTAAAGGCATGTCACTTAGGAGATGCAGTTGCCTCAACACCCACACTGTTAGTGGCACAGGTCAATGCAGTAGAGACAAACTCACCACCAGACATAAGCTCAGGATGAAGGGACTAGGTCTGAGTCCGTCAGTGAGGGACACCGTGAGGGAGGTCGGGGTTAAGGAGGATCTACTTTGTCTAGCGGAGGGTGACAACACACACCGACCATGATGATGACATTTACCTTCTGCTCGTGTTTCTGTTTTATCTGCTGCAGCTCTACTGTTCCCACTGTATTTGCCATAAGATCTTTCATCTTTTTCTCATAGTGTTCTTTCAAGCGTGTCAGATCTTGAGAAAGCTAAACAAAAGCAGAGCATTTGAAGCGTTACCAGACAGATCCTCAGAAGATGGTCAGCCCCTCACCCCAATCCACCCACCCTCACCACAGCTAAGGCCTTGCCTCCTCACCCATATTTTGTCTCCCGACCCACATAGAAATCTTAAAGGTAGACTTAGTGATATGATGTAGATGTGCAGAGCGTAGTGGGTCAATTTCAGCAAACAACTAAGAGCGTTGAAGAGCAAGACTAAACTTCTCCAGTGTTTTGGTCCTGTATCTACTACGCTCTAACAGCGTGAAGCGAACCCATTCACATGCGTAGATACTGTGCGTGACTCTGAGAATGTCCTGCATCTCACTCATCGTAATATCTACCGTGTTGCTCGCGGCAACGTCATTTCACTGAGTCTACCTTTAACTGGGCCAATCTCTGCTACAGAAGCCAAGCAGTCACTTTGTGCAGCCAGCTGGGTTATAACACTGAGACCTCCCTGGCAAGACCTCTGGGCTGAATGAACAAGCAGGCCATTCAATTCAAAACCAAATATACAAATTAACTGTATATTATCGAGAGCATAGTATTAACATGTGCAGCAGGAAGACAAGAATAAGCCTAGTGTATAAAAATGTGTATTAACATTTGCTGAATGATTTTTCATTTCAAATATGAGGATGTCAAATATTTCTGAATCTTCTGTTTAACTGGACGTTGCATTTGATTAGATATTCACTGTGTGCCACTGCTTCTGCTTCCTCATATGTTCAAGACGCTGATATAAATGACACTCTTCGGAAAAAAGGGTTCCAAAAGGGTTCTCCGGCTGTCCCTGTAGGAGAACCCTTTTTGGTCAAAGGTAGAAACCTTTTTGGTTTCAGGTAGAACCCTTTTGGGTTCCATGTAGAACCCTCTGTGGAAAGGGTTCTTCATGAAACCCAAAAGGATTCTACCTGGAATCAAAAGGGTTCTTCAAAGGGTTCTCCTATGGGGACAGCTGAAGAGCCACTTTAGGTTCTAGATCAGTGGTTGCTGGTGGGAGGAGCTATAGGAGGATGGGCTCATTGTAATGGCTGGAATGGAATAAATGGAACAGAGCCAAACATGTGGTTTCCATATGCTTAATCTGTTTGATAATCGTTCAATTTATTCCATTCCAGCCATTACAATGAGCCCATCCTCCTATAGCTCCTCCCACCAGCATCCACTGTTCTAGATATAACCTTTTTTGTTGTTGTTCTAAGAGTGTATCCTTCTTTAGCGTCTGATGATCTGTGGCGTCCATCTGCAGCTTTGTGCATCTCCTGGTGAGACACATTCATATCCGCTCTCAAACTTCTACTCCCCATAGTATATATAATCCCCTTCCTCTAGCAAATTCCTCCTCTTCTCCTCAATCTCTTGTCCCCAATCTCTTCACCCTTCTTCTCCCTACCTCTGCCTCCCCAGAGAGACAGAGGGTAAGGTGTTAAGTTTACACACATGGGTCTTCCTTTGTGGGGGCTTCCCTCTCATGAAGGCGTCAGGCAGGCCATTCTCCCCGCGGCCCTCCCCGTCACTCTGCTCGTCATAGCTCTCAAACTCGCTGGAACTCCAACCGTTGTCCAGGGAGCTGCCACAGCCCTCCTCCCCAAACTCCACATCATCATAGATCATCTCGTCTGGCTCTGAGGGATGAGGAGAAAGGGTTCAAATCAAGGGGAACAGCATTACAATCAGGGTGAAATACCTTTTCAACTGCAATGGTGCAATTTGTATTCATGTATAGTAAGTTAGCCTGACCATAAGTTAGCCAGTCAGTTCTAGTGCATCAACTGAACATTGTACAGCAATACACAGTTTGCTTAAGGGCACATCAAATGTTTCTGCTGAATAATTCCAGCACATTATGTTTTAGAAATGCAAAAAAGAGGTAAAGACATTAATATGCAAAAGTCACAAAACGCTGTGGAGAAAAAGAGGAATGACAGTACAATGAAAAACGGAAAGAAAGACCGACAGAATCGAAAGAGAAAAAAGGATTACAGCACTGACCTGTAGTGGAGTCAGAGTTCTCTCTGGGCACGTCATCATAAATGACTTCATCTGGATCTAAATGGCAAAGCAACAATGTTTGAATTAACAAGGTCTCAATGTGAAATGAAGCTTCACACAACGGACAGGATACAATCTCGGGGAAGGCAAGAGGAGAGACCCCACAAGAGCCTGGTTCCTCAAAAGGACCTAGAGGAAGGAAGTGTCTATTTTTTACTCAAGTCAATTCCCAAAGAAAACACCAAAGCGTAGTTATGCATTGTGCACGAGACAGATTCAGGCTGGACTCAGAACTTTACAATCCCTGTCCTGTTGTGTTCCAAGCAAACCAAAAACTATAAACTAGGTAAATACAAATGGAATTAGAAAAGTAAAATAAACAGATCATTGTGGAAAATGACATATTTCTCATTGGGAAATGAAAAGAGGAGTACTTACTTTCCATCCAGGCTGTGTTTGCAGGGTCCGACACCCATTTAGACAAAGCATCCTCCTCTCTGATGGCAGGATACTCTTCACTGCAGACATTTGAATAAAATAGAGAAATAATAACCATCTGCTATTCCAACGCAAATAAACAAGTATCCACATCATCACAATTTCTGGCAGATCAAGTCCAGTCTGGATGAAATAAAACAGATCAGTGAAGAAAGAGCCTGGCAAGCGAGTCACTCACATATCAACAGAAATGTTGCCTGTCCCCACCACAGTATCTGGAGGGAGAGAGAGAACAAAAATCTACATCGATGACTCCTTCCCTAACATTTGCACTAAATCTTAGCTACTGCCACCAGGGGGCAGCCATCACTGAAACTACATTAGCATCAAAGAGATAAAAACAAGACCTGAAATTGATTGATAAGGACCTCAGATTAGATTGCCGTTTTTTGAATGAGCAATGATAATCTGATAACTATTACATGTTCACATATTTTCTGCTATGATAGCCTTGCATGCCACATAACATTCCCAACAGATAAACCTGACAGTATATTGGAACAATCAGTCAACGTGTTAAGATTACAACTACAGAATATACCTTTCAAAATACTTTAAAACAGAAGTAACCCTCTGTGATGTGTTGGGTAGCTTAATTACACTGCAATTTTCCCTCAGACTGGCCAAGGCACACATTTAACTACTACTGTAACATTAAAGAGAAAACAGGAAAATCCTAACAGCCAACAGAGTTTAGCCGGCGGCTAAATTTAGTCCCCACTTCCTTG
This sequence comes from Oncorhynchus gorbuscha, assembly GCF_021184085.1. Taxonomy (NCBI): domain Eukaryota; kingdom Metazoa; phylum Chordata; class Actinopteri; order Salmoniformes; family Salmonidae; genus Oncorhynchus; species Oncorhynchus gorbuscha. The sequence goes on along the minus strand of NC_060189.1, from coordinate 18,315,735 downwards.
AGGCAAGGTTTTAGGAAAAATAAATGCGAAGAAGAAAGGAGAGGAAATATTTGCTGGGAGTACAGAGCATGCATGTGTCATGGCCTCTCATCCCAAAGTCAGTGGTGAAGAAGGGGGAGAGGATGGGGGAATTCCACTAAGGAGAATGAATGAGAAGAAGTTTGAACAGTTCCCACCACATTTTTTCAGTGCTCTGTTCCTACTTTTCAGTGCTCTGTTCCTACTTTTCAGTGCTCTGTTCCTACTTTTCAGTGCTCTGTTCCTACTTTTCAGTGCTCTGTTCCTACTTTTCAGTGCTCTGTTCCTACTTTTCAGTGCTCTGTTCCTACTTTTCAGTGCTCTGTTCCTACTTTTCAGTGCTCTGTTCCTACTTTTCAGTGCTCTGTTCCTACTTTTCAGTGATCTGTTCCTACTTTTCAGTGCTCTGTTCCTACTTTTCAGTCCTCTGTTCATTGTAGGAACACTATATCGGAGTATTTCAATATGAGGTTTTCAATATGAATGCAGAACAGAGTAGAAGGAATAGTAGGAATGGCTGTTCAAATCCTTCTAATTCTACATGTTTCCACCATGGATGTGTTCTTCCTTTACCCTCCTCGTCCACGGAGAAGTGTCGGATGATGACGGGCGTGGTGTAGGCTGGCGTAATGAGGGGCACACCAGAGGGGGTGGCGTACCCACAGGGCACGGGCACAGAGTAGCCCGGAGGGACACAGAGGGGGCTGGCGGGGGGAACATCCTGGCCCTTCCCCTCCCTCTCCCCCTCTCCTCCTACTCTCTCAACCGGTGAGGAAGAGGTAGGGACGGGCCCATGCTGCTGCTCCAGTTGCTCTAGTTGGAGGGGGGTGATTTCAATCACAGAGTAGGGGTTGACTTTCCTCTGGGAGGTGGTCCTGGGGACGGCCGGGGGAGGGTCATCACTGGACACATCCTTATCTGCAATGGAAATGTAACACACAGTTAGTTCCAAATGATCCCCACCAATACAACACAGCTACAGTTACACACTGCTCCAAATTATCCCCACCAATACAGCACAGCTACAGTTACACACTGCTCCAAATGATCCCCACCAATACAACACAGCTACAGTTATACACTGCTCCAAATGATCCCCATCAACACAACACAGCTATCCCCTCCAAATCAACACAACACAGCTACAGTTACACACTGCTCCAAATGATCCCCATCAACACAACACAGCTACAGTTACACACTGCTCCAAATTATCCCCATCAACACAACACAGCTACAGTTACACACTGCTCCAAATTATCCCCACCAATACAGCACAGCTACAGTTACACACTGCTCCAAATGATCCCCACCAACACAACACAGCTACAGTTACACAGGGTTCCAAATGGTCCCCATTAACACAACACAGCTACAGTTGCACAGGGCTCCAAATGATCCCCATTAATACAACACAGCTACAGTTACACACTGCTCCAAATGATCCCCACCAATACAACACAGCTACAGTTACACACTGCTCCAAAGGATCCCCATCAACACAGCTACAGTTACACACTGCTCCAAATGATCCCCACCAATACAACACAGCTACAGTTACACAGGGCTCCAAATGATCCCCATCAATTCAGCTACAGTTACACACTGCTCCAAATGATTCCCACCAACACAACACAGCTACAGTTACACAGGGCTCCAAATGGTCCCCATTAACACAACACAGCTACAGGTGCACAGGGCTCCAAATGATCCCCACCAACACAACACAGCTACAGTTACACACTGCTCCAAATGATCCCAACCAATACAACACAGCTACAGTTACACACTGCTCCAAATGATCCCAACCAACACAACACAGCTACAGTTCCACACTGCTCCAAATGATCCCCATTAATACAACACAGCTACAGTTACACAGGGCTCCAAATGATCCCCACCAATTCAGCTACAGTTAACACACTGCTCCAAATGATCCCCATTAATACAACACAGCTACAGTTACACACTGCCCCAAATGTAACACTCCAAAGGCTCCAAATGTGCTGGAACTCATTTGTTATCAGATTACTTTGCACAATACTAAAAAGTACTGCCATAAAATTCCATGAGAGCAATTTGATGATACCACATCATGTCTATCATTGGTTAGGTAACTAAGCACTCCAACTTGCGATCATTGCAGAACACTGAAGAAGAATACTGTGACTTAAACATTTAACTTCCACTACTTCAAATCTCAGCATGTGGGCCTTCCCTCTCTTAAGCCTTCAATCAGACCGTAGTGCGTTTATACTGTTTTACACCACACACACACACCTCGTCTCGGGCCCTGTGGTCAGAAGAGATAAATCACAATACACCCACTACAGACACATGTGCTGCGGAGAGCAAACAGTACTGGTCAGACACTGGAGAGGAGAGGGGCCTGGACTCTCAATTGGACTAGGATGTAATTGTCAGAGGGGGAGAGACATAGGAACTTGGGAGGTGAGTGCTAGAGAGAGGGAAGTGCATGGAATGTGTGTTAGCAAGAGGTTGTTGGAGTCTCTCGTAAAAATGTGGAGTGAGTCTAACTGGGGCGATTGACCTCTCTCCTCTGACACACACACACACAGAGAGAGAGAGAGAGACAGAGAGAGAGAGAGAGGTACTGTTCTGGTGGTGTCAAGCTGTGTGTGATGAATGCCACGAGCCACCCTGAACCTGCAAGCCAGTGATACCAGGCTGGACTACACTAATGTATTCTCCAGCCTGACATGGCGCATGTGTCAAAATGAGGTAATACAACATGTGTAGGCACAAAACATGCACTAAGAATGGACTGCATGACACCAACTACTGTACAGAACCCACTCATTGTGGAACAATGATATGGTTGTGGTGGTATATTATTTGTGTATGTTTTAGGCTACAGCGCGACAGAGGATCTATCCTCAGACATCCAGGTGCTAAAGAGGAAAACTGAACAGTTGTTTTCACTAACTTGTGTTCACAGAGTCTGTTCCTACAGGAGTGGAGTCCTCTGGGGGTGGAGGAGGGGGTAAGTCACGGTCTGCGCCAGCTGGGACAGATGAAGTCTTGTCCCCTTCTGCTGCTGCCACTGGAGCTGTTGTTTCTGTTGGAGAATTGGCTACCGGAGGATCCGGTGCTGATGCCACTGTGTCTGTTGTAGCCATGGCTACTGGAACTGGTGGTTCAGCTGCCACTGTATCTGTGTCCAATGCTGCTGCTGCTGTGGTCTCCGGGTTGGAGGGCCGGGGGTCTGGTCCTTCCTGCTGTGGGTGAGGTGCCACACCATTGATCTGGGCCTTGCCCCCGTAGTCTGGGGTTGGAGGGGCATGGGGTGGCCGGTCTGCCTCAGGGAACTCATCCCCACTGTCATCAAACTCAAACTGCTCCCCCTCTTCTTCATCGGCATAGGGCACCTCTTCCGCCAACACTAATCACAGAAAGGAGAGAGAGAGAGTTGGAGTCAGAGAGATACAGCTTACCTTTGTGTGGCTTTGGATAGAGTGAGAGAACATGAGACATATGCAAGTAGAATAAGTGGTTTAATCATTATGCTCAAAGATCAGCAAAAGCTCAAATGTAGTTATTTTCCCTTCTCTCCAAAAATGTGAGGTTACCGACGCCTGACCCCACTAATGTCTATTCATAGCCACACAGTGGGTGGTTGGTTGAAAAGCCAAATATGTTAAATATGAATGCAGGTTTGTAATTAGCAGAAGGGTGGGTCTGCACTCATATTTAACCTGGTAGAGGGTCCCAACTTGACCCACCACCCACTGTGTGGTTATGAATAGACATTGGTTGAAAGACATTGATAATAAGAAGATTGTGGGAGCTGTTCTGTTAGATTTCATTGCAGTCTTTGATATTATTGACCATAACTTATTGTTGAGAAAACATATGTGTTATGGCTTTTCAACCTTTGATATATCATGGATCCAGAGCTATCTATCTAATAGAACTCAGAGGGTTTTCGTTAATGGAATCTCCTAATCCTAACCTAATCTCCTAATGTCAAACATGTAAAGTGTGGTGTACTGCAGGGCAGCTCTCTAGGCCCTCTACTCTTTTCTATTTTTACCAATGACCTGCCACTGGCATCAACCATATACTCACCAGCAACCACAGCTAATGAAGTCACTGAAACCCTTAGCAAAAAATTGCAGTCTGTTTGGAATGGGTGGCCAGGAATAAACTGGTCCTGAACATCTCTAAAACTAAGAGCATTGTATTGGGTATAAATCCTTCCCTAAGTTCTAGACCTCAACTGAATCTGGTAATGAATGGTGTGGCTGATACACAAGTTGAGGAGACTAAATGACTTGGTGTTACCTTAAATTGTCATGATCAAAACATATAAATTCAGTGGTTATACAAAGGGGTAGAGGTCTGGCCGTAATAAAGAAATGCTCTGCTTTTTTGACTCCACAAAGCAAGTCCTGCTGGCTCTAGTTTTATCTTATCTTGATTATTGTCCAGTCATATGGTCGTGCTGCAAAGAAAGACCTAGTTAAGCTGGAGCTGGCCCATACTGCTCTTCACTGTAATCAGAGGCTAAACTAAAATACTATGCATGCCAGTCTCTCTTAGCAAATAATTTAAATAAGAATTTGTACTTTACTGACTTGCGTAGTTAAATAAAGGTTACACTAAGAGCATAATATTTCTACACCCTGATTGTATAATTGTAGTCTAACCAAAGCCTAAACGGAGATTCAGTGAAAATAACAAATCTCATTGATTTATCAAGACCGTTCCCCCATGCTTGTCTCAGAGCAGCAACTAAGAGCAGCCTATAGTATATCGAAAAATATGACATAACTAAATAAACAAATCGGCATTTTGAAAGAGTATTTTTATCATTATTTTATTAACGAAAACATAAAGATGCCATTATTAGTTACATTGTTTTAGTTTGAACGTGCAGACTGGCACTAAAAACAGAACAGCTGGAACGTTTCCCTAGTCAGCTCCGTTATTAGTGCAATGGCCCTTAAAGTGTTGCCTGTGTGGAGGGGTGGGGATCGGGGGTCCACCCCGATCCCCTTTCCTCCTTCCTTCCCCATGGGCTTGGTCGGTCTTCTGTGCAGGGCTCTGCGGCCCATCCGTGCCCCCTGCCCTCATGCCTTGAACCTCGCACGCTTTCAGTGTATACAGATGGAGAACTGAAAGGCAAGCCCATAGTGCGCCACTCGGGAGCCATGACCAATATATATTGTCCTGCTAATAACAGGGTTAATAATATATCTGTGAGAATATCCAAGGGGCTTTTATATCATTCTAAATTAATAATACTAATAATACTAATAATAGTAATAATCGCTTTGTTTAAAAAATAACAATATTTTGGAGATTATTTAGTTTTCAAATAACGTAAAATGAGCGAGAAAAGGGCCATTCTTGAACATGGGGTGAGACATTGTTACTAATTTGTAAATAAAGCCAGTTTGCTATTTAGAATGATTTATTTCTGTTTTTAGAGGGAGAGAAACCAAAAAAACTGTTCTCATGAGTCTCCCAGTCAAGGCATTGAACCAGCATCTGTAGCAACACAGCTTGCACTGCTATGCAGTATCTTAGACCGTTGCGCCACTCAGGCGCTGTATAACGTGACCAGTCGGGAGTGGCCTACAGTACTACAGTCAGAGCAAAATAATCCTTACAAAATAAAAACCTTAGTGTAACAACAGTTTTAGTAAGTAATACTGAAGTTGTGTACAATTATCAGTTTCTATTTAGGTTTATGTCACCCTTCATTGTCAGCTAGAGACACAGTAGGACCCAAAAGCATAATCAGTGCTTTTGAAGTGGTGATGCAGGGTACCGTACTAAACCACAAATGACTTCTAAGTCCTGCAGCATAATCACACAACTTTTAGTGGAGCAACCACTGTAGATTTGCCCACTTGCCAATGAAAGTAATCATTAAAATAATTGGCAATATCAAATGGTTTTGTGATGAACAAGCCATCTGATTCGATGAAAGATTGAGTTGAATTTGTCTTTCTACCCATAACTTAATTTAATGTACTGGTTTCATAATACAGTTTCTTCTTATATTTGTTGAGTTTAGTCACATAATTTCTCATTTTGCAGTAAGTCAGCCAGTCAGATGTGCAGCCAGACTTATAAGCCACTCCCTTTGCCCCATCTCTTTCAACCATACAGTTTTTCAATTCCTCATCAAACCATGGAGCCTTAACAGTTCTAACAGTCCGTTTCTTATTAGGTGCATGTTTAGCAATAATTGAAATGCAGTGTCTGGATGCTCCTCAGTAATCACATCAGACCAACAAATATTTGTAACATCATCCACACGATGCAGTTCGGCGAGCAGTGTTGTCACACCCCCAACGACCAGAAAAAAAAACACTGTTTTTTTCAATGAATCCTGGGCTGCATCTCAATAGTCCAAATTGGCTTTCTTTCCTCATCTCCTTTCAGATCAAGGTTGATGAAGGAATAGAGATGAAGAGAGAAAGCCACTGTCTCTCTCTGACCTAAACTGTGCTGAGGATGCATATGGAATGTAAATGTCACCACAGTCCTAATTCAGAGGACTTAAAGTGACATGGTGGTGGGTTAGAGGAAACCTGGTCTTGCTCTCCAGCTTATTGTTCTTTTCACCTCTATATGAGGTTCCTTTGGGAGGGCTGTGTGTAGGTTTAGTAACAGGGGGTTTATTCAGGTTGACGACACCGACTGACACCATTGTGTAAGGCGCAGGAAAAAGCCTGTCAAATCAAATGGACAGCCGTTGTGCGAGCACTTCTCTTGTACTTTCTGACATACTGAATAAAGGAGGTGAATTAGGGAGAGGGGTGTAAAGAGGAGAGGACAGTCTGTAGCCTAAAGAGAGAGAAAAACATCCATGACATTAGAATCCCTGCTGAATGCTGGCAAAGGGTTCACAGAAGGTGACACAGTCAGAAGTCATCGGTGGTATAGATGAATGGAATGCTCTGTATTCAGCTCATTCAAGCATCCACTTCTATCTACAGGAGTCCAAGTACATGGACTTGCTATTGGATCCAGATTCCTATTACACAGTTTCTCTATGGGAGGCAGGAGCTTCAGTTTAAGAGGTCACAACCCCATCTGAGACTGGTACTTTATCTCCCTGGCCGTGGCAGACATATCTAACAGACACGGGCACACCTCTGCTCCTAAACATACCACAGTACAAACACGACTGTCCTATCAGGATTCAGGTTTGACTAGGTTAACCAAGGTAAACTCTCATATCCTGACTGTTCCTGCTAAGAAACTGAGTAAAATTCCCTTTTCTCTCCTTTTCTCCAAGTGCTGGCACAATTTCCTGAATGACCAAACCAGAGGTAACAATTCAACCCTCTCATCTATATGAGATTTCCTACTAAGATTTCTCAGTATAGATCTACACCTTTTTCCTTTTGACCCCTATTCACATCAGTTCCGTTTCCTGTGCTGGCTAAATACGTCCTGCTTGACTGAGTAAACTCTAAGCTGACATTTAGACAGCTGTTACTAGAAACAACACTGTCTAACATAAATACACAACGGTAAGTAAGGCTACAGGTTAGGCTCACTAACCATCAAATACATTACTCAAAAGTTACTAACCCCTCAGGCTTAAATAAGTCCTTATCCCCAGTTCCGATACACAGATCAATCACTCAGAGACCCAAAAGTCCTTGAAGCTCTACAGCACTATGAGCCCTTTAGTCTAAATCCTCATCATGACTCCCTAAGGGGTTGACAGGAAGTGTTCTCGCCCTCAGTCTGAAGTTATGACAATGGTTTGTGACTATGCTATATGGTCTAACTGTGACCTCTGACTTCTATGTACACCCTGAAACTAAACTTTGAAAGCACTAGAGCGGAACATTCGGAGGGAAAACCTGGAAAGAGGTGACATCTGCTGTTCCCATCTGTTATAATGAATAGCTGTGTCGGACCAGCTAGAAGGACCAGGCACAGCTAGCCACTGCCTGGAGGGATGTTTCACTGCTGAGACATGGAATGCATATTCATTCTTGTGCGTGTCTACTCTCTGACGCACAGGCTGGTCCAAGTAAAGCAGAGCGGGGTGTGATGGAACAGAGATTGTATAAAAGCTTGAACAGAGTATTCGTTTAAATTGCCCATTCAATAATTTGGTCACGATCAAGTGTAAATGATGAAGCCATGGATAGTTGGCGCTGTGAGAATGTGTGTGCCTGCAATCTGCTCAATACTCTCTCTCTAGCCAGCGAGCACGCACACACGCACACACACACACACACACACACACACACACACACACACACACACACACACACACACACACACACACACACACACACACACACACACACACACACACACACACACACACACACACACACACACACACACACACACACACACACACACACACACACACACACAAAACTAGGCCTGTCCCCAACACCCATTGTCAATTAATAACCACAATATGGATTGTGTTCCCGTGCCTCCTCTCCTCTCTGCCACACTGCTCTGCTCAATGAGTCACTGGCTTACAATGTGCTCCAGCATCGCCACGGCAACAAGGCAAGTGGCTGCCCAGCTGGAGATGAGGCATTTCTCTGGCCTGTTCCATTCCCTGTGGTGCGTGTGTGTGTGCGCGTGTGCCTGATGCTGCACTATTCAGCCAGGGCTCAGATACTGAGGCACATTGTCTGCCCTTCGCAATTGTGGCACATTTCTCCTCCTCCTTCTCCTTACTCCTTCGTTCCACAGCCCACGAGCGCCAGAGAGGAATGTGTTTACACGGTCTGCCCATCATGAAAAGGCCCTCAGGGAGCTAGACTGACCATCAGTGTGTCAGTCGAAACAGACCTTTCAAACCTGTTACCATAAACAGGGCTAACAGAAATATGATATATAGATCCCGATCATCATCAGCCAAAACAGCCTTTAAGACCTGTTAGTTTGAGCAACATTAACTGACTACTCAAAAACATTAACAAGAATACACAAACTGCACGAGGCGTAACAAAGGGAAGTAGAGATGGTCACTACAGTCTGATAACATCTCAGGACGACAAGCTAAATCTACCAACGGACATGACATAATGACATTACCAAGTAGCGCCTCACTCATCTCAGCATAGAAAACCATAAACAGAGCTGTCCACAGGCCTGAGCAGCAGAATGTGTTCTCATTGGCTACGGGGGGATTTACAAGTGTTGGGAGAGATTGAGTCAGAGAAAGAGAGAGAGGGGAGGAGAGGAGGATGTTGGCATTACTTACTTTCAGGAGGCGGGGGAGGGAAGTCTTCCACAATGTCCATACTGGTTGCCATTTCTCTGGGCATACAGGTTCCCTCAGCAAGCCTGGTGGTGGTGGTCCTCTTCAATCACACATGGCCCTGGAGGAAACACACACATGGAGGATGTCAGAGGTGTCACGCTGTGATTCACTGTACACTTATTCAATTAGCCAAGCATAGAAGAATGTTCCCTAACATCACCAGGCCCCGAGGTTTTCCGGGCTACATGGAAAAGTTTTAGCCTAACTAGAGTTTTGCCTGGTAAGGTCACATGGTATAAGTTAGAGATTAAAACTGCCATGGACCTCACGATCCGATAATATCACGATACTTGGGTGATGATATGATATGTATTGCGATTATCACGATTCTCATAAATCTATATGTATTGTGATTCGATACTGCGATTTGATGTTCCAAACATATTGCTCACTATATGTCTGCTGCAGAGAAACAAGAGAGAGAAAATGTGTTTTTGATCAGTCATGGAAATAAAAGTGCTGAAAACATGCTGGCTTATTATTTAAAGAGAACAAGCTATAGGATGAAAAATACCAGACTTTTAGCGCAGATAGAGCTAACTAGCGCTAGCTAACGCTACAAATCCATCAAATATCGATATAATATTGTCCCAAAGATAATAATAATAATAAGTAACTGCATTGATGTTTGCCCCCATCACTAGTATAAGTAAGTATGAGTATAAGTAAGTATGAGCATAAGTAAGTATGAGCATAAGTACGAATACATGGAAGAATGCCAAAAGATGGCATTATAATATACTTTTTAGATAAGTTAGCATGAAGAATGTTCCCATACATCATTTCTGTGGTATTTCCCAATGCATTACACCCCACCAATGGAAAACCAAGCAACCATTGCCAACCACATGCTCTTTATTCCAAGTTACTCAATCTCAGTCAAGTCACACCAGCAGGGGAGTGGAGAAGTGGAGCATTATGTTCCTGGCTCTTTTGTCTGAGCGCCAGACATCTGAACCACAACTAATAAAGACAAATAAAACCAACATCAAGAAACAAAATGTCCTCTCACCCCACAAACAGTCAATTAATGTGGTGTATGTGTGTGTGTGTGTGTGTGTGTGTGTGTCAAAGCAGGGTTATTTGATCCACTGAGGGTAGCGTGGGGCTCCCTAGGGGAACACATAGAGTTAGGGTCAGTGACCGGATGTGTGTAAACATGGTGGAGCTGACAGGTTCACACCATGGTATTTTGGTATTTTATTAGGATCCCCATTAGATGTTGCGAAAGCACCAGCTACTCTTTCTGGGGTCCACACAAAACATGAAACATTACATAATACAGAACATTAAATTGACAAGAACAGAACATCAATTTAAAAATGGCACACGTAGACTATATATATCAATACAAATAAACAATTTAGGTCAAATATAGGAGAGGCGTTGTACCGTGAGGAGTTGCTTTATTTGTTTTTTGGAACCAGGTTTGCTGTTCACTTGAGCAATACGAGATGGAAGGGAGTTCCATTGAATAATAGCTCTATATAATACTGTACACTTTCTTTAATTTGTTCTAGATTTGGGGACTGTGAAAAGACCCTTGGCGGCATGTCTAGTAGGGTAAGTGTGTGTGTCAGAGCTGTGTATAAATTGACTATGCAAACTATTTGGAATTTTCAACACATTCATGTTTCTTATAAATTATTATTATTATTATTATTATTATTATTATTATAAAAAGATGAAGTGATGCAGTCAGTCTCTCCTGAACTATTAGCCAAGAGAGACTGGCAGCATAGTATTTATATTATCCCTCTGATTACAATGAAGTGCAAGGCGTGCAGCTCTGTTCTGGACCAGCTGCAGCTTAACTAGGCCTTTCCTTGCAACACTCGACCACACAAATGGACAATAATCAAGATAAGACTAAACTAGCACTGCAGGGCATGCTTTTTGGAGTGTGGTGTCAAACAAACAGAGCATCTCTTAATTAAGGACTGACCTCTCCCCATCATTTCAACCATTGAATCTATGTTTTGACCATGACAGTTAACAATCTATTGTCACACCAAGTAATTTAGTCTCCTCAACTTGTTCAACAGCCACACCATTCATCACCAGATTCAGCTGAGGTCTAGAACTTACAGAATGATTTATACCAAATACAATGCCCTTAGTTTTAGAGATGTTCAGGAAAAGTTTATTACTGGCCACCCATTCCTAAACAGAATACAACTCTTTGCTAAGTGTTTCAGTGACTTCATTAGCTGTGGTTGCTGATGCGTAGATGGTTGAATCATCAGTATTCATGGACACATATGCTTTGTTTAATGCCAGTTGCAGGTCATAGGTAAAAATAGGAAAGAGTGGAGGGCTTAGAGAGCTGCCCTGCGGTACACCAAAGAGAAGCTCCCACAATATTATTATATTTTTCTTTCACCCAATCATTAGTCGTTTGTGTCGGTGCAGTACATGTTGAGTGACCGTCTCTATAAGCATGCTGAATGTCTGGCTCCCCTCCAGGCATGAGGACAAAGACTTTCCTCTAGGCTCAGATTTAACATATGAAAGATAGGAGTGGGTAAAGAGTCAGCTAGAGTCAATGCCAGGAGGTTTGTCATTATTGATCGATAACTGACAATTAACCTGTCAGTCTATGTTGTTGTTTTTTGTTTGAATTCTTTACGTGTTCGCTATACGGGGGAAATGGCAAGACAAGCGGAACTACGTGGCTAAGAACTGTTGGAACGGGGATTATTATCGTAGCAACACAGTTTTGGAGTGAAGGCACGCTGTGTCAGATAGGTTTTTTGTGTCTACGGGTGTAGTTTGTAAAGGTTGTAGCATATGTATGTTAGGATGGTAACATTATAATAATTAAGGAGGAAGCGTGAATTCATGCCAAGAATAAGAAGTGTGAAGTTTTTGATTTCCTCCCTTCTGTAATAAGCGGCCAATGAGGTTTTTTTCCTTTATTCATGTGTTTAATCTAATACTGTTAAAGCTCCGGCTAAACTGTTTATGTATGTAAGCACTCCAGAGTTATACCAAGCTAATAAGTCACTCATAAGACAAGAAAGTTGTAAGAGTGTTCTTAACTGAATTTTCATTTACTTTATAGTTCTCACGGAAGGTGATAAATCTGACAAAAAATACAGAGTAAAACTGCCAGTTAAAATCAAGGAACAGTTGTGCTCGTGGTTACTGGAGGGAGCTACATACAGTATTTTTTCCACCTCTCGAACACTAACTTTACAAAATTCTAAAGCCTTGCAATGCTTTCCTTTCATTATTTTATTTTATTTTTATGCATGAGTACGATGGCTCACTGTTCATTGTTGGCATTTCTGCCTAAATGTGCCTACTTTGCCAATGGCGTAATCATTAAAATAATTGGCTACATCAAATGGCTTTGTGATAACTAAGCCATCTGATTCGATGAAAGTTGAATTTGTCTTTCTGCCCATAATTTGTTTTTGATCTTTCTGCCCACCCCAATTTAATTTAAAGCCCTACTCCAAACCTGGTTTTTGATCTTGACTTTCTGCCTTATAATACAGTTTCTTTGAACATCTTTCATGTTGAGTTTAGCCAGAAGAGGACTGGCCACCCCACATAGCCCGGTTCCTCTCTAGGTTTCTTCCTAGGTTAAGGCTGGGTTTCTGTACAGCACTTTGAGTTGCTGACATAATTTAAGCCAGTCAGAGTTGCTGACATATTTAAGTCACTCATTTTGCCCCATCTCTTTTTCAACCATACAGTTTTTCAATTCCTCATCAATCCATGAAACCTTAAAGTAGTTGGAAATATCAGTTGGTTTTGTGATGAATGAGCCATCTGATTCAATGAAGGATGGAGCTGAGTTTGCCTTTTTCCCCAGAATTTCATTTAAGGTGCGCCAAAGCTTTTTATTATCATTCCCAATTTATCTTGGTTTAATAGTGTAGTTTCTTCTTCTTTTTTCAGTTTAGTCATATGGTTTCTCAATTTGCAATAAGTTTGCCAATCGGTTGTGCAGCCAGACTTATTTGCCATTCCTTGTGCCTCTTCCCTCTCAACCATACCATTTTTCAATTCCTCATCAATTCACAGGGATTTAATAGTTTTCATTTTCTTAATGGGTGCAGTGGCAACTTAATTGGCAACTTCATAAATGTGTCAAGTGCAGTGTCTGTTTGCAGGAATGTGGTTCTGAATATAAAACATCTACACCTCCACCATTGGCATTTCTATATTTTCAATAAATGTTATAAACCTGTATTGCTACCACTGTATCATCAAAGGTATTATCTAAGTGAGTTTTAGAGATACTCAGAATATAAATGTCATCTGTTACTAGCAAATTATTGATTAATGAAACTTGTTTCTTAAGCTACATATACAGTTGAAGTCGAAAGGTTACATACACCTTAGAGAAATATATTTCAACTCAGTTTTTCACAATTCCTGACATTTAATCCTAGTAAAAATCCCCTGTCTTGGGTCAGTTAGGATTCCCACTGTATTTTAAGAATGTGAAATGTCAGAATAATAGTTGAGATAAATATTTATTTCAGCATTTATTTATTTCATCACGTTCCCAGTGGGTCAGAAGTTTACATACACTCAATTAGTATATGGTAGCATTGCCTTTAAATTGTTTAACTTGGGTCAAGCGTTTCGGGTAGCCTTCCACAAGCTTCCCACAATACGTTGGGTGAATTTTGGCCCATTCCTCCTGACAGAGCTGGTGTAACTGAGTCAGGTTTGTAGGCCTCCTTGCTCGTACACACCTTTTCAGTTCTGCCCACAAATTGTATATAGGATTGAGGTCAGGGCTTTGTGATGGCCACTCCAATACCTTGACTTTGTTGTCCTTAAGCCATTTTGCCACAACTTTGGAAGTATGCTTGGGGTCACTGTCCATTTGGAAGACCCATTTGCGACCAAGCTTTAACTTCCTGACTTATGTCTTGTGATGTTGCTTCAATAGATCCACATTTTTCCTTCCCTCATGAAGACATCTAATTTGCGAAATGCACCAGTCCCTCCTGCAGCAAAGCATCCCCACAACAGGACACCTTTTTTCTGTGGTTATAGATCATTTTGAACCGGTTTCCTCCAGCATCTTCACAAGGTCCTTTGCTGTTGTTCTGGGATTGATTTGCACTTTTCGCACCAAAGTTCATCTCTAGGAAGCAGAACGCATCTCCTTCCTGAGCGGTTTGACAGCTGCGTGGTCCCATGGTATTTATACTTGCGTACTATTATTTGTACAGATGAACGTGGAAATTGCTCCCAAGGATGAACCAGACTTGATAAGGGTCTACAATATTTTTTCCGAGGTCTTGGCTGATTTCTTTAGATTTTCCCATGATGTTAAGCAGAGGCACTGAGTTTGAAGGTAGGCCTTGAAATACATCCACAGGTACACCTCCAATTGACTCAAACGATGTAAATTAGCCTATCAGAAGCTTCTAAAGTCATGACATAATTTTATGGAATTTTCCAAGCTGTTTAAAGGCACAGTCAACGTATGTGAACTTCTGACCCACTGGAAGTGTGATACAGTCAATTATAAGTTAAATAATTTGTCTGTCAACAGACTTGCCAAAACTATAGTTTGTTAACAAGATATTTGTGTAGTGGTTGAAAAACGAGTTTAATGACTACAATCTAAGTGTATGTAGACATAGGACTTCAACTGTATTATCGTGGGCTCTTTTGAGCATTTGTCATCTGGGATGCTTACTTGCATTCATTGCTTTACTGTGAAGCTTAGCAGCAGTAGATGTTCTTTATGTTAGTGCAGGGTGAGCTGCTCACAGTGGACTTCCTCCCAGGGCACACCAGCTTAGTGCGAACAGTAGGTACATGATTACTGCATACAATAGCTGTAGGAATCAGAGGCATTCAGGGCAGTTAAAGGGACATCAATTAGGTTACTTATATTGTGTCTACTGACAGCCCTGGTGTATTGTACAATTGAAGCATTATGACAACTCTGTGACACAATGGTAGGGATTAGCTGAACTGGGCTTGAGTCATTGAGTTGTCATACAGTCTGGAATTGAACCAGGGTGTCTGTAGTGACATCTCTAACAATGAGATGCAGTGCCTTAGACCACTGCGCCACTAGGCCCATTTAGTTTACAAATAATCCAGTGGTCAATTAGATTCTGTTTTTGTTGATGAGAGCTAGAAATGACTCAAAGACAATAACAGTTCAAATGTTTTATTGTAAACAGCTGTTATCTGATGTTCAGTAAAATTGAATGAAATATAGTTTGGTATTCTAGGCTAGCATAACATTTTCTAATAAACTTCTGCATGTACAGTACTGTTCACACGTACACATTACATAGCAATACTTTTTAGCCTGTAAAAGGCATATTATTGGCTGAGAGGTACTGGGCAGAGTGACAGGTTTGCAGAGGCATTTGAGGTCAGAGGTCAAAGTGAGGGTGGGGTTAACAACAGCGAGCTCATTTTACATCTGGGGGAAAAATGTCACATGCATGCTAAGGCAGGATACACACAGACCTGCACAGACATGAGACAGTGTATTCTTCCACTGTCTCACAAACAGATGGACACATGGAAGATCAAACAAAAGAAGCTTCAAGTTCTGTGGGTCAACAAGTCCTGCATTAGCCTACTTCCATCAAATACAATTAGCCTGTCACACTGCCCTCAAGGGTGGATGATATATCAGTGATGTCATTCCATAAAATAAGAGGCCTCTTGTTGTAGAGTTCTAGTGAGTTCCATACTGTAACAGACATGCTGCTCTCCAATTCAATTCACACCATAATAAGACAAGCTATACAGTACAAATAGAAATACAGTACAATCATCTGTGAACAAGACTGCTCCATTCCACTGCTCCATTCCAAAGATAAACCATTTACAAGCGACTCAAAGCTTGTTTTGTCTATGAATAATGTGAGCTCCTCTGTTTTTTTGTCTCCACCCAGAGTACAGAGCAGCACAGGGTCAGGGCAGTACAGTGAATGTGAACACAAGACCAGCATTTTCTTCTGTACTGTATGTTGGAGAGTACAGTCAGGTAGAATATCTTTGTCCTTGAGACAAAATATAACAGGCCTAACTTAAGAGCTAGATGTGACTAACTGGACAGATCTTGACATGTATAAAAATCCTAAAAGAATGGGTTACACCCTTAGCTGATAAAATGATTCATCATTGCTATCCTCAGGAGTACTGTACGAGCTGTGACTGAGGAAGGAAGGGAGAGAGAGATGGGGGAGGGGGGGGGGTGAAGAGGAAACGCAGCAATCAGGTGTGCTCTCATCCTCTGGGCTTCCTCAAGAGGAAAGAAATCCCTTCCTGGCATTAAACATTTCCCAAATAAATACCTTTAATATGGTTATTCTGATGGCCAATGT
This sequence comes from Oncorhynchus gorbuscha, assembly GCF_021184085.1. Taxonomy (NCBI): domain Eukaryota; kingdom Metazoa; phylum Chordata; class Actinopteri; order Salmoniformes; family Salmonidae; genus Oncorhynchus; species Oncorhynchus gorbuscha. The sequence goes on along the minus strand of NC_060189.1, from coordinate 18,299,097 downwards.
CTTCTTCTATTTGATTAACGTGATGTTTAAATTAAACCTCTAATTTTTACAGAAATTCTTAAACTGAGTCCAGACATCCTCGTAATGACATTACAGCTTTTTTTTAAGTCTGGAGATTCCTCCATTTACCTCCTGTTGACTCCTATAATTACTCTTCACAGCTCTTTTAGTTGCTGGGCGGAAACGAGCCGCACCTCGGCCAAATTTCATCCTGCCTGGCCTCTAGTGGTATCTAGTCCATGTTCCCTGGGGGAGGGGGGTCCTCTCATATATATACAACCACTCACTGTCTATCTGCCTGTCAGCACCTTAGGCTTAGTACAGAGCATCATGCTTATTGGAGGCCTCCAAACATTCCTTTAAAGAAGGTCTAGATGGCAGGTAGGCAGGCAGCTGAGACAACAGTTGGCGACGGCCCACCCATTAGGGCGTTAGGGGCGGCACCCCACTTGTGATTGGTCAAAGAAAATAGTACAAATATTTATGTATTTTAACATACATATATTTACAGTACCAGTCAAAATTTGACACACCTACTAATTCAAGGGTTTTTTCTTTATTTACACTATTTTCTACATTCTAGAATAATAGTTAAGACATCAAAACTCATGAAATAACACATATGGAATCATATATTTTATATTTGAGATTCTTCAAAGTAGCCACCCTTTGCCTTGAAGAAGTGACTCTGGGATGCATTCTAGGCAGAGTTGCAAAAGAAAATCCATATCTCAGACTGGCTAATAAAAAGAAAACACTAAGATGGGCAAAAGAACACAGACACTGGAACTCTGCCTAGAAGGCCAGCATCCCGAAGTCGCCTCTTCCCTGTTGACGTTGAGACTGGTGTTTTGCGGGTACTATTTAATGAAGCTCAATTCTTGAGAGGCATCTGTTTCTCAAACTAGACACTATTGTGCTTGTCCTCTTGCTCAGTTGTGCACCGGGGCCCCCCACTTCTCTTTCTATTCTTGTTAGGGCCAGTTTGCACAATTCTGTGAATCTCACATTGTACGAGATCTTGAGTTTCTTGGCAATTTCTCCCATGGAATAGCCTTCATTTCTCAGAACAGGAATAGGCTGACAAGTTTCAGAAGAAAGTACTTTGTTTCTTTTTTGAGGGAGATTTTTTTTTTTTACATTTGAAATGTATTTTACCTTTATTTAACTAGGCAAGTCAGTTAAGAACAGATTCTTATTTCAATGACGGCCTAGGAACAGTGGGTTAACTGCCTGTTCAGGGGCAGAACAACATATTTGTACCTTGTCAGCTCAGGGGTTTGAACTTGCAACCTTGCGGTTACTAGTCCAACACTCTAACCACTAGGCTACCCTGCCGCCCCAGTAATTAAAACCCACAAATGCTGATGCTCCAGATACTCAACTAGTCTAAAGAAGGCCAGTTTTATTGCTTCTTTAAAATCAGAATAACAGTTTTCAGCTGTGCTAACATAATTGCAAAAGGGTTTTCTAATTATCAATTAGCCTTTTAAAATGATAAACTTGGATTAGCTAACACAACGTGCCATTGGAACACAGGAGTGATGGTTGCTGAGAATGGGTCTTTGTACGCCTATGTAGATATTCCATTAAAAATCAGCCATTTCCAGCTACAATAATAATTTACAACATTAACAATATCTACACTGTATTTCTGATCAATTTGATGTTATTTTAATGGACGAAAAATGTGCTTTTCTTTCAAAAACAAGGACATTTCGAAGTGACCCCCCCCCCCAAAAAAAGTATGTTATGGCACATCTTGATTGATGGCTGTCTGAGTGGACTAATCCATTGTGAAGGCTGGGATGGCACCAGTAGTACATTTACCATAAATGTACTACTACAATGTTTGTTTGGTTACCATAATTTCTGTTAATCCATTCAATATATTATTACTAGTCTTACCGTTGTCATTGTAGGAGGGGACACATTGTTTGCAGAGCACACAACCTAGGCTCCTGTAAGTACACGCACCTGATTCCGCTAAGAAGTAGGCCTAGGCTACCTGGCCTGTGCGCAAATGTAGGCTTATAAAATGTGCCCATTTGGGGATCTGATAGTGTTTCTAATCGTCTTAACTCAACACCACTAATGAATTGTGGCGCTTCTCAAAGCAATTTTGTATTCACCTCAAACAGCAAGTAAAATAAGTCTGTATGTATATCCATTGAGAATTATAAAAAGTTCCTTAATGTAGCCTACTTGAAAAATCATTCCAGCTCTCTGTAAAGTTCTGATCTGGTGGAAATGTCATAAAATAGGCCTACCTGATTACTTCCTGTCCCTTGCAAAAATAGACTACAGTTGTGTCTCTCTGGAGCTCAGCTCAGGGCACTGGAAACTGAGGGTCCACAATATTTTATACAATGTTGCAAGTTTGTTGGCACAAGCTTTGGGCTGGACCAAGTTGATTGTATTGACTATGTTTCAAAGTTCCTTGCAGACAGGCCATGCGTAGCTAATGTGATTTATTTTTATATTTTCTACCTGCAGGCTGCAATGTCATTTATTGGCTTCATGTAGGTGATTTTTACATAGTTGGCAAAGTACTTTTAGATTTCTATTATATTAATTTAGATGACAATGATTTTGAGATACAAAGACTTTATTATGAAAGAAATTAAACAACTTCAGGAGCATCATTACAGAATCTGTGAAGACCAGCAGCAGTGGGAGGAGGTGGTTTGAGAACAGTTTTTTTTCATCTGGTTAGGTCATCTTGATCTCTGGCTCCCTCAAGTCATTTGTGTGTCTTAATTATTTAACCACAGTGTGCTTAAAGCATCAGACAAGCTCAGTAGCCTACATATAGTTGATTTTATTCAAACACACATTTAAGATTTTTTGTCAGGGACACCACTAAAATCAGACATCTACGTCAAAGAAGAGTCGAAGGATAGAGGAATACACTTGCTAGAACCTTCTCATTGTGGACCTGGTAGGAGGGTGGCTTATTGTCTTCCCCCATGTTGTTCATCAGGTTTTTCTGTAGGTGGCAGGGTGACATGTTGTGTGGACTAAAACAACATAAAACCAGGTGTGATCAAATGAATTAGCATGATCAAATGAATTAGCATGATCAAATGAATTAGCATGATCAAATTAATTAGCCAACAACAATGATTTCGAGAAACATTGAGAAATAGTTTGGATGTTTTGGTTATATTAACCAGTTATCTACCTTTAATAAGCAGATAGCTGGTAGCTAGTTAGCTCCCATGCCAAGTTAATTCAAAATGAAAGTTAACTGGCAAACTCATCATGCTTTGCAACATTATGTTAGCTTGCTATCACCAGTTACTGTATCTCCAGATAATGTGCTTTCACTTATTGCATCTGCATGCTTGTTGCGTTCTCCCTGGTGTACTCATTCGTTCATGAGCTGGCTGCTTATTCTAAATAGTATAATCTAATCTGTTCAAAACAGTAGCAGCATGTGCAACAGTGGTCATTCAGTTTTTGACATGAAAAAGTGATAGTTGTATTTATGCTGCTGCTCAAGTGCACAGATCGCTTTATACATATTCTAAAATAAACTACCTGTAGTTCGAAAACTTGGTATCCTATATCTGTCGTGCTGCTTTGTCGACAACTCCAACCACCTCGCGCCCCGGGTATTCAGACAATCAGTGGCCCCCACTGGTCTGTAGACAACAGAGGGTGAAAAAAGAGAACCATCTGATGACAGACTTGGCCAAGCATGTCGTTACATGTCAGCAACACTGTAGTTAGCTGTGCACAGACAGGAAATCTGTCATCTAGGGCCTGCAGATAATGCCTCCGCTTGGTTCCCAGTGCAGTCACAACAATTAGCATTGGTAGTAACACCAGTCACAATAGTGATAATAAACATGTTCTCAAAGGGTGAGGAATTATCATGTATAGATACAGTAGTACAGTACTACATAATGAAAATCACAACCTAGGACACTTTAAACCAAGACTGCAGCCAGCCAGGTGACCAAGCAGATTTTTGACACTTGTTTTAATCCAAAAACATCTCAAGCGCCCTTATTGAAGAATGGCATTCCAGAAATTGTACGATAGAGTCACAAACAAAACCAAGAGCCTGCACTGGAGTGCACATTGGCACCAGTAGAGAGAATCCTCTAGGCCCATCTCTCCTTCCCCGCGCACACAGTATTACTATCCTACCTAAAATTGACTTCCATTCAAAATCCTATTTCCCTAACCCCTAACCCTCACCGTAACCCTAAAATAGCCTCTGTCCTCATGGGGACTTGAGAGATTTTTCTTATCCTTGTGGTGACCCACCAACCCACACACAGACCCACACACACACACACACATTCTGCTTCTTGGACTCGCTGTGCTCTCTGCATGGCTGTGTTATTGGCAGTGTGTCATGATCTCCCATTGCCAGCGTTACTGTAATCAGTGGTCCATTATACACAACAGGTCTCTCTGAATGGACGGGCAAGGATGACAAAAACACTTGTGCTGGGGAGGACAGTGCCCTGCAGCATACTAAAATGGCCAGGCTCTCTCTCTGTCCTTCTCCCCTCTCTGTCGTTATCTCCCAATTCAATTACATTTCAATTATAGGGCTTCATTGGCATGGGAAACATATGTTTACGTTGCCAAATCAAGTGAAATAGATCATAAACGAGAGAAATAAACAATAAAACATTAACAGTAAACATTACTCACAAAGGTTCAAAAATAATAAAGACATTTTAAAATGTCATATTATCTGTATATACAGTGTTGTACTGATGTTCAAATACTTAACGTACAAAAGGGAAAATACATAAATATAGGTTGTATTTACAACGGTGTTTGTTATTCTCTGGTTGCCCTTTTCTTGTGGCAACAGGTCACAAATCTTGCTACTGTGGTATTTCACCCAATAGATATGGGAGTTTATCAAAATTGCCTTTGTTTTCGAATTGTTTTTGGGTCTGTGTAATCTGAGGGAAATATGCATCTCTAATATGGTCATACATTTGGCAGGAGGTTATGAAGTGCAGCTCAGTTTCCACCTCATTTTGTGTGCAATGTGCACATAGCCTGTCTTCTCTCGAGAACCGGGTCTGCCTTCGGCGGCCTTTCTCAATAGCAAGGCTATGCTCAGTCTGTACATAGTAAAAGATTGGTCAGGTATTGTGTATGAACAATCTCTTTACGTTTAAATAGCATTCTAGTTTTTTTGTAAATTCTTTCCATTGTGTCAAGTAATTATTTTTGGTTAGGTTAGATCTAATTGTATTTCTGTCTTGAGGCTCCGTTTGTGAACAGAGCCCCAAGACCAGCTTGCTTAGGAGACTCTTCCCCAGGTTCATTTCTCTGTAGGTGTTGGCTTTGTTATGGAAGGTTTGGGAATCGCTCCCATTTAGGCGGTTGTGGAATAAAATGTCTCTTTTCTGGATTTTGATAATTAGCGGGTATCGGCCTAATTCTGCTCTGCATGCATTTTTTGGTGTTTTACGTTGTACACTAAGGATATCTGTCTGTCTGTCTGTCTGTCTGTCTGTCTGTCTGTCTGTCTGTCTGTCTGTCTGTCTGTCTGTCTGTCTGTCTGTCTGTCTGTCTGTCTGTCTGTCTGTCTGTCTGTCTGTCTGTCTGTCTGTCTGTCTGTCTGTCTGTCTGTCTGTCTGTCTGTCTGTCTGTCTGTCTGTCTGTCTGTCTGTCTGTCTGTCTGTCTGTCTGTCTGTCTGTCTGTCTGTCTGTCTGTCTGTCTGTCTGTCTGTCTGTCTGTCTGTCTGTCTGTCTGTCTGTCTGTCTGTCTGTCTGTCTGTCTGTCTGTCTGTCTGTCTGTCTGTCTGTCTGTCTGTCTGTCTGTCTGTCTGTCTGTCTGTCTGTCTGTCTGTCTGTCTGTCTGTGTTTTATGACATGCTGAGGAAGAGCAGTTGAAACATCACAGTGAGAGAGAGATTGAGAGAGCAGCCTGCAGTCTGTCAGCCCTCAAGGAGTGGAACTTAAAGGATATTGGATATTTCTCTCATTAGAAATGTAGAGTTCCAACGCACATTAGGAATGATCATTTGTCAGCAATAACAGCTGATATAGCGGAGCAGTTTGCATACAGTGGGAAATTAGAGTCCATAAGGAGAAATTAAATAGATCTACAGAGCGAGTTAGCAGTAACTCAATGTATACCATTCCATAGCTAAATATCATGTTCATAGCTGCTTTCTAAAGCCTCTGACAGGCCTGAAATGTTAGCTGGCCTAGATACAGGGATCAATATGAGCCAGAGGAGCAGCATGGCATTTCACATCAGCAGCTGTAATTACAGTATATGGGTGTCTGGTGTGGGAAACACACTTCAATAGCATGCCCTAGGGTTAGGGTTAAAGCTGCACTGGCTTTCTTAGGGTCCCTGGTGTATAGACATTTGGACACGTGGAGGGATCAGGCACTATCGAGTGTCTACACTGAGAATATGAGAATGAATCAGAGATCCCCAAATTGAAGTGTAGTCCAGAACAACAGCAGTGATCCATTCCTGTGGTGTCATAAACAGTGCTAGGGAACACACACCCATCACTGAAGAACACAGCAAGCTTTTGACAAATTGCAGTGCATGTAAGATCTTGTCCTCTTGTCCTGTGCTTGAAAATGATGTGATTTACCTTTAGAAAGAGTACCTCTGGCAGAATATTCAAGTTAGACCTTTTCTGAAAATACAGAATACCCCTTTGCTTCATTTTGTTGTCTCCCAATACGATCTAAGCAAGGCCAGCCATCTTACTCATTTGACCATTTTTGTTCACAGAATGTCACGATGTCAGTGTGTGAGGCAATATTGGAGAGGGAGAAGCCAAATAGGTCGTTGTTAGCTGCCCAGCTAGTAGCTCAGGAAGCATTTTAATGTCAGTAGAACAACATTCTCTCCCAACCTCAAATTACGACAACAGGCCAGTTCAAAACGTTGATATTTACAGTAATATGCATTATGCTGACTTCAGAGTGGGTACTGGAGATAGTGTTTAGTGTTTAGGAGTTTCGTTAGTCACCCTAACATACTGACTACATCGGCCACACATGCGCTCCCCGTGCGCCATTGTGCACATGCTGATTTTGTCCATCCACACCAGACATGATTATGACATGCAGGTTAAAATACCAAAATCTACTTTTAATCAAATATATTAATTACGTGTGAAATACACATAAAACATTCATGGACATCTGGCTAGTTGCTATTGCTAGCTAGTTTGTCCGGGGAGATGTACATTGGGTTGTTATTTTATCTGACATGCATATGGTCCTCTTTTTAGCTGGTTCTTTGTATAATTTTGACCCGAAGTCATATAAAATCGTGAGTTTCTCTGCTCCGACGAACAATCCACAGATTAAAAAGGGAAACCTAGTTTTTAGTTAGTTATCTTTAATTCATTTATCCTCGTTTGTCTTTCAAGCATCCACGTGGATCTTCCTGATAACCAATAAGGAGGGGACTTGCAGCACGTGGAGTGTCTCAAATAAAACCACTTTCTACTTTGTCACTTGGCTACGCAGACATGTACATTTATTTTGCAATACTTGCACGCGCAACGTGGCCAGTGTGGTTTGTATGTAATAGTGACAATTGAATAGTGTAAATGACAAGACGTTATAGGAGAAAGTCACAGATCCATAGTGTCCAAAAATATTGACAACGGAACCAGAAGCTTCACAGCTCGAGTCTAATTCTGAACACAGATGTTCACAGCTGGTAAATACACATTTTGGTGACAAATCTCCCATGTCCACCTCCAGAACGAAGGAAGTAAAGCCCAGTCAGTCAGTTTCACACCCAGCTATGGCTGTGCGATGTGCTGATCCACATTACATCTCAGTGCTCCTCAGTGGTGAATGGGAGAATTTACTGCATGATCGCACAACAGTCCTCTGAAAAATGGGAAGTATGCTCCTCTCTGCAGACTGCTATGCACTCTGGCCCGACTCTCACCCTCTGTCAGACACTCTGAGGCTTTCCCATAAGCCTCTACCCACTGGATGGACTTACAGACCCGACACACACACTTTAGGAAATTAGTGATTCTGTCCAGCTGCATCTGTGATCGACAATAACAACCAGGAAAATAATAACAACAGAGGCTCCCCAATCTGAAATCAACCCTCTGGTATGAAGCTATGGACAAACTAGGTGGGATGCTGAAGGAGTTATGGTTTGATTCTTAGCATGTAAGGCTAAGCCAGGAACCAGAGCTGCTGAGCCAAAATAAAGATGGAAGTTTAGGGCATGATGGTGATGTACCTGTGGTGTTTGTTCTACAGGAGGAAGTCTTATGCATGGTAGAGCGTGCTGTCTAAAGGCCCAGGGTTCACTTCACCTGACTGCTCAGCTAGAGAACCACTGACTGCAGTAGACCTGGGTACAGCAAAGAGTCTTCACACTCCCCAAATACCAGAGATCCCTTTTTAGGAGTCCTTACCAGGGGTAGAGGCATCTGTACTCACAGCAGCCAAGTGGCCTGGCTATTTGCTAAGCAAATTACAGATAGTGTGTGCAAATCTCACAGGCTCTCAACTCTTCCCCCAGTGCTGATGCAAAGTGAACTGGACAAGCATGGAGCCAGACAATACAATAGCAGATCAAAGTGCTCACCGTATCTAAACCATCTTTTAGCAGCCTATCCCGAGGCGCATAGATTCCTGGAATACTGTTTGATCGGATGTGGTTATAGGCTACTCTGATTCAAATGAGACTTTTCTGATTAATACAAGTGTTACCAAAGAAAGTTCCAGTTCAGTGGAGTCATGCACTTGCTTGATTGAGGAATGCTATACATGACTAAGTGAATTTGTTGAAATGGAGTTAGGGTGCTCTGGAACACTTTCTAAAGTGTTTGAATCAAACTTCATGATACACTGTACAACGTTTGGCTATATAAGTATTCCAATACTATTTTGGATTAGGCTAAAATCTATAAACTAGACTTAATCAGAAACTAAAGGGTAATGTATTATACAGTACTGCTACAGTAAATTTGCTCAGTTATGACAATACTTTATCATTCACAAACAGTTTATAATTAGTAGCCTGGTTTATTAGTTTATAGACTAGTTTATTAATCAGAAATAAATAGTGAACCTGTAATAACTCTGATGGAAAGTATTGTTTATATGTTCAGGCCTTAATTGTCTTGGTAAGGAGTGGATAGAAATCATAATTACATTTAGGTTGCACTTGATACTATGCAATCTATTTTAATATCATGCACCTGTACCCCGGGAAAAATAACAGAGGGGAACCATAACTTTCGGCATTGAGTTTGTACAGAACATCTAGAAATTCATCACAATTTTGTCATTGGTGACATCCACGTTCCTGCCAATTTCGTACATTGACATTTCTTAAAGAGTAAAGACTGTATGCATGAGAAAGATACAATTATACATTCATTTGTTTTGTCCTTGCATGTTTCAAAGCATAAAGGTTTACAATAGTAGCAGAAATAACAGAACCCACAGGATACATTATTATGAGACACGCGTCTCCTGAATTGACAAACCGATACATGTTGGCATAGACAACTCGCCACGTTTTAAAACAGCGCACCCGGGCGAACGATCACTCACTTTGTTTGCAGAGAAAACATGTAAGTTAGATCTCTTCCATTCGTAGAATACCGTCCAAATACAGCTGAACATAATGGACTGGTTATATTACTGTATTGTAAATCATAAAATTACTTTCAAACAATCTTGAAGTTCGGCAATATTTTCCACAACACGTAGTACTCACCATATTTCGAATCCTGATGAATATCGTTATTTTTCCTAGTTCCACAGTAAAGATGTGCAAACAAATCCCTGTCAAACACTGAGGAATAACTTCTTCTGCTCCTATAAATGAATTGTCCCTTTTTCCATTTTCCTCGACTGAAATTATCCAAGTTCTTCCCAACGCCATCCCGAGTCCATCCAAGACCTCGCCTCCTTCTCAGTCATTGGTGGAGATTCGGGTGCGAAGCCTTAATTGGCTCAAACGGCCCTCAATTACATTCCTGAGATCCTCCTCCTATGATTTATAATGCGTTGTTAACCGAGTGGGAAGGTGTTATTTACAATATACAACTGGGAAAAATCCATTTAAATGCCCCTCCAATTCGTAATTTCTAGTGGGAAACTCGTCTATTATCCCTGAGCTCCGATTTGTTCCACATGCTGACCTCTACCACCTTGCTACTTGGTTATGAACGCAGCAGAAGTACATGCGCTCCAATATGTACCACGTGATCAGTGAGGCAGCTCCCTTGGAACAGCTGGGCACCAATTCTTCATCGGTGTGGATGTTGAGAAGCATAAAAAGCTCATACTTACAAACTGTCTTTCAAATGATCCACTATGATCCACCATTGGTGTATATTATTTAATGTCCATATCATTGTGAAGTATTGCGACTTTACAGTCTCATCCTAAACTGACTATGCCATGTCAAACTTGTTGAAGTACTACACACACACTCACTCATTTGTCGATTTCTTCACACATGTCGCATGCGTGAATTCTGTAGGTCTATGGAGAGTTCAGTCAACATTGCATTGAAGTCAAAATTATTTATTCTTGTTAGAATTAATAAACACTAAACAATGCCCAACAATCTATGAACTCCATGCTGATGTCCATCTAGTCTTGACTAAAATGTGATTGTGCCAAGCCTCTCCATAAGCCAAAATCTGTAATACATTAAATGAGGTCATAGACAGTTCCCCTTACATTTGAAAAATACCACAAACTAATCCATTATCCATATTGTATCCCTAAAGTTGCCTAAAATGAGTGAGCACCCATCACTGAGATCATTCCAGAGGTCTTGAGCATTCATCTAATCCTATAGCACCATCTCATGGATATATTACATATTGAATTACATTCATGATGCACAGCATCATGCTTCAAGTGGCTAGTCTTTCTGGTCATGCTGAGATTAAAAACCTTGCAATCTAATCTTGATTATTGTCCAGTCATATGTTCAAGTTCTGCAAAGAAAGATCTAGTTAAGCTGCAGTTGGCAGAGAACAGAGCCGCACATCTTGCTCTTCATTGTAATCAGAGAGCGAATACACACATCGCCGACACACACACTTACCCCACCAGACATGCCAAGATGGCAGCATGTCAAGTCGTTTGTCTGTGACTAGTAGATTTGAACCTACTAATAAGCTATTCATTTATGATTGAGTAAATCCACAATTTCCTTGTTGTGTAGTGCAAACTATTTTGTTTTGCTGGTGTTCTCTGCCTGACTCTCAGAGGCAGCTCAACAATCCCCAACCCGTTTTCTCAGTCGACCCATACAGACTCACATACAGACTCATACATACACACTGTCCCTCTCTCCCCTTACCTTTCCTTGGCCTCTATTTCTTACATCTTTCAGAGAAAATGACAATTTTTGTGGTGTTGCTTTGTGCACTGACTTTACTGAACTCTGGAGAAAACGAACAATTGCCGCTGGGAGAGTACATCTGACAATGTGCTATTTTTCACTCTGTCCACTCGTCCAAGTGCCGGTGCATTTGCGGCATGATGTGAATATTGCGAACTTGTGTCACTACCAAAGTCTAATGGTTTTAAATTACTGCTATGTATTGTCTGGAAACTCACTTGTAGAATTCACTTACAGTAGGTCTCTTAAAAAATAGAAGACGTGCAAGGTTATTAAACAGAGGTGCCTAGTTATTCTTCTTTTGTTGATATCAGGTAACGTGCAACCTAACCATGGCACTGATATGCAATGTCTCCAAACCACCTCTGATTTTAATCTAGATCTGATTTTGGTATTTTTCATTTAAATGAACGCAGCCTGTTGTCAAAAATTGATGGGGTTAGGATTTGGGCTAAATCAACTGATGTAATTGTGTTTTCTGAAACCTTGCTCAGAAAGTCTGTTCTTGATAAGGATATTTGTATTTGTATGGTTACAATGTGTATCGCCCTGATCGAGTTAAGAAAGGTGGGGGTGTGGCTATATATATAAAGTATAAATTCCTTGTAAGTGTGGCAAAATCTGAAACTATTTGTAAACAGTTGGAATTTCTTGCTTTGAATCTTGAGGTTTCCAAGATTCAACTGTGATTGGCTGTTATAGACCCCCCTCTGCTCTCTGTATCTGTGATGGCTGTTATAGACCCCCCTCTGCTCTCTGTATCTGTGATTGGCTGTTATAGACCCCCCTCTGCTCTCTGTATCTGTGATTGGCTGTTATAGACCCCCCTCTGCTCTCTGTATCTGTGATTGGCTGTTATAGACCCCCCTCTGCTCTCTGTGATACATTTTCTTCTCTGATGCACCTTATGTCTAAACTTCTTTACAGTGAAATGATCTTGATTGGTGATCTCAACTCGTGTTGGTTAACGCCGGTGTCTGATGACTTAGAAATGTTTTGTAATTCTATAAATCTTACCCAGTTGATTAACTCACCCACTCACCCAAATCTCCAGAGAAATCTACCCTGTTTGATTTGATATTGACAAAAGTTCCACATAAATATTTTGTGGTTGTGTCACACCCTGACCTTAGAGATCTCTTTAATGGGGTGGGCATTCTATGTTTTGTTATCTATGATTTTGTATTTCTATGTTTTGACCGGTATGGTTCTCAATCAGGTACAGCTGTCTATCGTTGTCTCTGATTGGGAACCATACTTAGGTAGCCCTTTTTCCCTCCTTTCTTTGTGGGAAGTTGTATTTGTTCATGGCACATAGCCTATAGCTTCACGGTTTGTTTTGTAGTGTTTATTGTTTTGTTCGGCGTCTTTTCGAACTAAAAATAATATGTACACTCACCACGCTGCACCTTGTTCCTCTTGCTTCAACAGCCGTGACAGGTTGGTGTTTTTTGTAATGATTTAAGTGACCATTGTGCTGTTGCTGTTACAAATACCAAGGTTCCTAAAACAAACCCATGGTTTATTCATAAGACAAATTTGACGAGTTTTAATAAGCAGGCTTTCTTTCATGATTTGTTTTTATTTTGACTTGAGCAAGATTGATCTTATTCCTGATGTGGAAACTGCCTGGAAATTCTTTCATGTTTTTTTCCAAATAGTAAACAAACATGCCCCATTCCACAGGTTCAGTTTTAAAGGGCGGGATCATCTAGCCTGGGCTAAAGCAAGGAAATCATGTTTTGATGCTGATTGGCTTCTTTTTAGGCAGTTACAAAACAAGTGTTATTTTCTTCTCAGGAAGGCCAAGTCTGAATATTTTAGGTCTGTTACCACTGATAACCTGAATGACCCTAAACTTTTGGAAGACTATTAAGTCTGGAAACAGTCATGTTAATGATTTACCGTCATGTGTATTGAAGGACTTTGTTTCTGTATATGGCAAAACTGAATTGTTTCAATGAGCACTTTGTATCATCTGGTAGGCTGTTTGATTCAGTGTCCTCTGTTTCTGTACAACCCTGTGTGGATGAACCAACAAGAGCTGATCAAACTTTGAGCTTTTTGCCATTCTCAGTGCAGGTGGTACATAAAGCCCTGAAATCCTTAGATCAGAGAAAGCCTGCAAGTCCTGATCTTCTTGATCTCTGCTTTTTAAATCTGGCAGCTGATTTCATAGCTGAACCACTTACATATCTGTTCAATCTAACCCTGGAATGTAATGAAATTCCAAACATCTGGAAATCAGCATTGCCCTACCACTTTTAAAAGAGTGAGTTCATACTCTTTTAAATAATTATAGGCCAATCTCAAAGCTGTCACCCCTGGTGAAAATACTTGAAACCCTTATGAGTGAACAGCAAAATAGTATATAAAAACAATTTTATCAATGTACCAACCGTGCTTCAGGAAGAAGCATAGCACAATTACAGCAGCCAGGAAGATTTTAAATGATTTCACTAAAGCCCTTGCCAAAAAAACAGCACTGTGTCTCACTTTTGATTGATCTGTCTAAAGCTTTTGATACAGCTGATCATGCTATACTGAGGCAGAGCTTGTCGAGTGTAGGTCTTTCGGAGCATGGTTTGCTAACTATCTGTCTCATAGAACTCAGTGCACTCATTTGTATGGGCTCATGTCTGTTAAATTGTCTGTCTGTAATGGTGTGCCCCAGGGCTCTGTACTTGGTCCCCTATTAACAATTTATATAAATAATTTATACAAAAAAATATGCAAAATGCGCAACTTCACTTTTATGCTGATGATACTGTTATTTATTGTTGTGCCTTGTCTCTCACAAAAGCTTTCCAGAACTTTCAAACTGCTTTTTATACTGTTCAACATACCTTGTGTCAATTGAAGCTTATCCTTAATACTGACTAAACTAATGGTGTTTTCTAAAGCAATACATAGATCTCTGAACCTTTCACCTAATACTACCTGTCAGGGCAATGAGATTGAGACTGTAACCTCATAAATATCTTGGAATTTTAATTGATGACGGCCTCACTTAAAACTGGGGGCAGAGAAGGCCAGGAGAGCGAAAACTGATTTACAACGGTGTTGTTTAAGAAACATAAACCACCGTCAACAGAACAATCGGTCAAACAAAACCCGGAAACCAGGTCAAACAAAACCCAGTAACCACCAGCATAATGTACACAAGCACTACAAGAAACAATTCCAGACAAGGACATGGGAGAAAAAGAGGGTTAAATACACAACGTGGAATTGAAACCAAGTGTGAGGGAAGACAATACAAAACAAATGGAAAATGAAAGGTGGATCGGCGATGGCTAGAAGGCCGGCGACGTCAACTGCCGAACACCGCCCGAATCAGGAGAGGGACAGACTTCGGCAGAAGTCGTGACAACAACTTACAAAAAAATTGAAGCTGAAGTTGGGATTTTATTTTAGGAATAAGGCCTGTTTTTCTTTTGAAGCCCGAAGGAAGCTAGTATCAGCTACATTTATGCCTTTACTAGACTATGGAGATATTTTATATATATGAATGCTTCTGCTCAGTGTTTGAGATCAATTGACACCCTTTACCATGGCACATTGTGATTTACTTAAAACTGCAAAACCCTTACGCACCACTACACTTTATATACCAGGGTTGACTGGCCTTCTCTAGTCACTAGTAGGCTCCGTCACTGGTACACTTTTATTTACAAAGCCATTTTGGGTTTATTACCATTTTATTTGGCCATTTTTATTTTTCAGAAATGTGGTGGGTATTCTCTTCGTTCGCAGGACATTATCCTGCCAACTGTTCCAAATGTCCGAACTCAATTTGATAAAAGGGCTTTTATGTACTCTGTGCCATTGGCTTGGAACGCCTTACAACAAAATACTTTTAAACTGGAAGAACTTGTCCCGATTGGTGTTTTTAAATCACTGATGAAGACTGATGAGACTGATTCCCTGACCTGTCAGTGTTATTAATTGGCTGTTTTTGTCAGGATTTGGCCAGGGTTGTTCCGGTTTTTGGTCACTAGATGCCCCCATTGTGCCTTTTGACCTTTTGTTTTCCCTTGATCCCCATTATTATTTGCACCTGTGCCTCGTTTTTTGTTCTTGTTTGTTTTTTGAGTATCTTTTGAGGCTTTTTTATGCTATACCTTCCACCTTGTGGATTTACCTTTTTGTCTTGGAGGATTACCTTTGTTCTTGTGGAATTCCTTTTGAGGTTGTGGAGTTACATGTTTTCCTGAAGAACTTCACTTTTTACTTCATTAAATACACCGTCTCAAGTACTGCTGTGTCTGCCTCATCTTCTGGGTTCTGCCGACTATTCGTGGCTCAGTTGGTTAAGTGACTGTTTCTCACTCCGGAGACCCGGGTTCGTAACCGGGTCCTGACAGTTTTATGATTTTGTTATACTCTTGTGAATTCTATGTTTTACTAGATTACTTGTAGTTTTTCATGTCTGTCTATAATTGTGTAATGACTTGGTGCTGTCTATCTTGGCCAGGACGCTCTTGAAAAGGAGATTTCAAATCTCAATGAGCCCTTCCTGGTTAAAAAAAAATGTCACAAGGGGTCTTTTCACCGTCCCCAGATCCAGAACAATTTCATGGAAATGTACAGTATTATACGGAGTCATGAGTGCATGGAACTCGCTTCCATCTTATATAGCGCAAGTGAACAGCAAACCTGGTTTCAAATTACCAATAAAGCAACACCCTACGGCACAAATCCTCTTCCTCATGTGACCTACATGTTGTATGTACTGACATGTATGTGTAAGTGATAGATGCACACACACACACTAGTATTTTTCTGTAATGTATTTTTTCATTGTCGGACACCAGCAAAACTAGCTGTCGACCCTAATAAATAAGTACAGTAAAGAAGAGTAGAGTACCGTACATAGTAGACCACACTAAAGTGGAGTACACTAATGTACTGTATTATACTGTACTCTACGAGACACAACCATTGAGCAGCACATTGAGAATGAAGGGAAGGCCCTCCAGTGGAGTGTTGAGAAATGTTGGAACAGGTATCATGTCCTCAACTATGAGAACAGGGAAGAACTGCTGGAGAAGATAGTGGTGGCAGGAAACACAAAAGTGTTTCAGCCAAATGAAAAGGACAGGTACTCAAATTTCAAGAAGAGTTGGAGGGCAGTACCAGTAGCAATAAGGAGAACAGGGAGCAATCAGTTGTTTCCTCCAGAAAGTGAGTATTATTCTGGTTAATCCTGTAACAGAAATGTTTGCAGCAAGTGTGTTACATCATGTCTTTCTCTACTGTCCACTCCACAACTCCTCTCCATTGCATTGGATTCCGTTTTGAAGGCATACCTGTATGATCGAATTGAGAGTTAGAATATAGGACATGTTATGCAATGTTGAAACTTGTTCATAACTACACAGTATATACTTGAGGATTTCTCAAAACATTCCACCATATTCCACCATATTGTTTTTTAATCTAAAGTATTTCCTGTTTTTATGAAAAGGAGACAAGGTGACAACAGACTTTCTTTTCTCCTTAATTTGGGAATCGTAGACTTTAGCTCATACACAATTTCAAATAAACAACTCCTTCCAGCATTCCTGTCTACCTTGGTAAAGCACATCTCTCACTGACTTACACCATGTTTGATTTATATGTTCCACCACCTCACCATCAACCCAGCATGGAAGACAAAAGAACATGCAACAATGCGCAGCATATCTTGATTCTATATTCCAAAAGAATACGACCAAATTGTATCTAAAAACCCACCATTAATTCCCTTGTAACTTCACAGATGGCACCATCGTTGCTTTGAGATATAGCTGTTGTTTCAGTGATTTGATAAAAGGCAAACCACCACATACTGTTTAGTTTCCTTGTTGTTCCCCAGTGAGTGGAGATGGCAGATCTGATACCCTGTCTCTTGGAAGCTCTGGATACAGCTCCCAGTCATAACTACCAGCATCCGAACACTGGTTTGGATCACATAGTTCTGGAACCCTGCCCCTTGAATCTATAATGGTCTCTCTGACTTCCATCCGAGTGTCTGACTTCAGAGGCCAAAGAGGATTCAAGGAGAAGCCGTGGAGTGGCTGAGTGCTGCGGGTCACTGATTTCACTCCATACATTGGGACATGACAGAATAAAGATAGATTACATCTGACACTTTTAACTGATGGAAAAGTTTGAGAATTACATGCAAAAATTCACTAACAGATGATCAACGTGATACGTTGTAAACTCTTTTATTGTGTAGTGTAATGCTCATCTAGGGACCAGCACTGATAATTAGCATAAGGTTAAATGTACCTGATTGTGTATTAGATGTTTTAATATTGACATTTCTAGCAGAGGAATAACATACTGCAACAAGTGTTATGCACAGAATTGATCAGTGGTATCAATAGTTTTCATAAAAATCCTTATTTCAGGAAGCTAGTCTGCTAAGAGGGACCAACTATGGGCCATGTTGCATGATATAATGAGGTGTTTGTAGGTGAGAAGTTCAGGCAGAAATATAATATATTTTCTACTAAACTACAAGATACTGTTGATGTTAAAGGTTTTATTGGAATGTTATAGTGAATACTTTGACAGTACCAATGTGTCAGTATGCATCACATAATGGTTTATTTAGGAGAAATGTAACAGCTATTTAAATAAGGAAATCCAACACTGCCAATTTAAGTTCAGAAAAGTTTTAATAGTTTAAATTGAAGTTGAAAGGAATTGGATGGAAAAACATAACATACATATTTGCATCAGGTCTAGAAACCATAAAGAACACCAAAAGGTCTAGGTCATAGGCTAGAGGAAAGAACTAGTGAAACAAATGGAACTGTGCCACAATGACTTGTCACCCTTGATAAGTCAAGTAATCTTCCCATTAAGGAGGACCAATGCCACATATCACCATGGTGTCATGAGTGCCACTGTCAAACGTTTTGGCCGAACAACAATACCCCTTGGGTTGTGCCGTGGCGGAGATCTTTGTGGGCTATACTCGGCCTTGTCTCAGGATGGTAAGTTGGTGGTTGAAGATATCCCTCTAGCGGTGTGGGGGCTGTTCTTTGACAAAGTGAGTGGGGTTATATCCTTCCTTTTTGGCCCTGTCCGGGGGTGTGATCGGATGGGGCCACAGTGTCTCCTGACCCCTCCTGCCTCAGCCTCCAGTCTTTATGCTGCAGTAGTTTGTGTCGGGGGGGGGGGCTAGGGTCAGTTTGTTATATCTGGAGTACTTCTTCTGTCCTATCTGGTGTCCTGTGTGAATTTAAGTATGCTCTCTCTAATTCTCTCTTTCTTTCTCTCTCTCGGAGGACCTGAGCCCTAGGACCATGCCTCAGGACTACCTGACATGATTACTCCTTGCTGTCCCCAGTCCACCTGGCCGTGCTGCTGCTCCAGTTAACTGTTCGGCCTGTGATTATTATTATTTGACCATGCTGGTCATTTAAGAACATTTGAACATCTTGGCCATGTTCTGTTATAATCTCCACCCGGCACAACCAGAAGAGGACTGGCCACCCCACATAACTAGAGAGGAACCAGGCTTTTTTCCTAGGTTTTGGCCTTTCTTGGGATTTTTTTCTAGCCACTGTGCTTCTACACCTGCATTGCTTGCTGTTTGGGGTTTTAGGCTGGGTTTCTGTACAGCACTTTGAGATATCAACTGATGTACGAAGGGCTATATAAATACATTTGATTTGACTTCATTCATAACGGTAATAATAAATCCTAAATTCAAAATATTAGTCAAACTAGTAAAGTTAAGGTTAATTATGTTTATAAAAGGCCCTCAGTCCTGCATACCTATGGCCCCTTTTTCTCAGTGTGGGCTTTACCGTCTTGGCTGTCAGTCTCTTACGTCAGCTATTAAGACTTCAAATAATGTCATGGATGTTGTTGAGGTTTTCCCATGTGAATTGCTTGTCATACCTTATCATTTACAACCTATAGGGGGCCTTAGTTCTAGGATCTGTGACTAACGTAATACCGATTTGTAAAAAAAGATATACTTTTACACAAAAGAGCCTTTGTGAGATAAGTAGGGCGGTCTGGAAGCAGCTCAATGTGGGTGAGTTTACTCCAAAGAACTCAATGCTAGACTGCAGGGCTGAGTTTTCCATGAGAATATTCATGAAATACACATTTGTACACGAATGACCAGGATAAGGGTTCAAACTCACTCACTCAGTCTCACACATCTCACACACACTCAGTCTCACTCTCACTCAGTCTCACACATCTCACACTCAATCCGTCTCACACATCTCACACTCACTCCGTCTCACACATCTCACACTCACTCCGTCTCACACATCTCACACTCACTCCGTCTCACACATCTCACACTCACTCCGTCTCACACTCACTCAGTCTCACACATCTCACACTCACATGTCTCACATGACTCTTAAATGAACCTGATTTAATTGTCCACTAAAGACTAATTTGCAGGCATACAGAAGGTCCAATGAGATAGGTAACATAAAGGAGACTAAAAAGATTACCCATAAAGTACTAAACCCTAACTTCATTTTCAGGCAGATCAGTGGTAGAGGCTAGTTACAAAGCGAAGCAACATGACCGTCTGTTTGGCACGGTGGTGCTTGTTATTAGACTACTCCCTACAGTTGCTCCTGAAAACAGTAATGCTTCTGGTAGCTCCCTTAGCGTCCAGCCACTGCCTTAGTATTACAGTCTACGTGCGTCAAGTCAACCCCACTTTCAAAGATACTACACTGACAGCCACAGAGCACAGGAACCATTTCTACATGATGAGATGAATTGATAAAGATTCCATTAGAGCATGCAACACTACCGGCATGCTTGAGATTAGACTGCAATGTAAGTCAGGAAGTGTTTTGTACGATACAGAACAAAGTTTCTTGCCTTCCAATGACGTGCGATCTGCCAGATCCAATGACCCAGTCTCCAGTCTGTCACTGGGTTTGTTCTCAGCCAGTAAATCTGCTGCCTCATGGACCTGTCTGTACTCAGCACAGTGGTTGAGTGACTACACACTGTGCCTATAAGTGCAAACACCACTGGTGCCTCAGGGCACTTCAAACCAGCCAACACCCCATTCCAGAGAGGTTAACTAACACATTCACACCTTCATGCTGGAAGCTGAACAAAGTAAACAGAACAATAATATACCTTTATCCCTGTTCATCTGCACTCCTTCGCAATAAAACACTAACCAAAACAGCAAATTATAACCAAAGACAATAATACTGTGAGATGATGTCTTGTCGTCAGTGACATCTCCTTTCAGAACCCAGCTAGGTTCTAAAGTCCAAGAGCAAGAGGTCCTTTCATCCACATCTTGTAGATACACAGCAAACCTCAAACCAGTACTGAGAACCTTTAAAAAAACAGTAGTTTAGTTCAACTTGAACTCTTCAAAACATCTCAAGCACTAAAAAGCTAAAGAGTTTGTGAGAAATTAGTCACCCTTCCTCTCCTTTACAAGCATAGTAAAAGAGCCCCATAACTCTCCAAACAGGTTCACAGTTCTTGGCTTGTTTATCTCTCATGAGTTTTCTCCTTCTGCTCCCCACTGGGGCCATTGGGCGGCGGCTTATTGCTGAAGTTCCAGTCGACAGGGTTGAGGAGCTGCATGGTCTTCTTGTGCGTCCAGATGGGGTTGATGATCACTGTGAGCAGGGCCAGGCCGGTGTAGAAGAGGACTCGCTGGGGCAGAGCCACGTACATGTTCATCTCCCCCCAGTGACTCCAGCTCACCCACCACATGTAGTACGTGAGCACCATGCGGCAGTGGAACATGTGGATCATCACCCACTGGTTGGCCTTCCAGAAGAGCGTCCTCGCCCAGCCAGCCTGGAGGGGAGAGAAGACAGATACTTGTAAAGGGATAAAGACTGTCACAGTGTTTGGGGTCGTCGTCATCTATAACGATGTACAGTGCCTTCAGAAAGTAATTCATATAAAATGTCTTGAGTCAACAAGTATTCAACACCTTTCTTATGGGAAGCCTCAATAAGTCCAGGAGTAAAAATGGACATAATAAGTAGCATTTACTCATTCTGTGTTCAATAATAGTTAACATGATTTTGGAATGACTACCACATCTCTGTACACCACACATACAGATCAAATGTACTTATATAGCCCTTCTTACATAAGCTGATATATCAAAGTGCTATACAGAAACCCAGCCTAAAACCCCAAACAGCAAGCAATGCAGGTGTAGAAGCACAGATAATTGTAATATTGATTTGAGCACGGTGAAGTTATTAAATCAGGCTTTGGATGGTGTATCAATAAACCAGGAGAATACAAATATACAGGCATCCTTCCTAACTCAGTCGCTGGAGAGGTAGGAAACTGCTAAGGAGTTTCACCATGTGGCCAATGAGGATTTTAAAACAGTTACACAGTTTAATAGTTGTGATATGAGAAAAGTGAGAATGGCTCAGCAACATTGTAGTTAGTCCACAATACTAATCTAAATGACAGAAAAAAAGTGAAGACTGTACAGAATAACAAATATTCCAAAACATGCATCCTGTTTGCAACAAGGCACTTAAGTAAAACTGCAAAATATGTGGCAAAGAAACAAACTTTTTATCCTGAAAACAAAGTGTTATGTTTGGGGCAAATCCAACACATCACAGAATACCATTCTTCATATTTTCAAGCATGGTGGTGTCTGCATCATGTTATGGGTATGCTTCTCATCGGCACAGACTAGGGAGTTTTTGTTGATAAAAAGAAACAATACAGCTAAGCACAGGCAAAATCTTAAGAGGAAAACCTGGTTCAATCCACTTTCCAACAGACACTGGGAGACAAATTCACCTTTCAGCAGGACAAAGAACTAAAACACAAGGCCAAATCTACACTGGAGTTGCTTACCAAGATGATATTGAATATTTCGTCCTCTCACTGTCAACTGCGTTTTATTTTCCAGTGTAAATATTTGTATTAACAAAAGATTCAACAACAGACATAAACTGAACAAGTTCCACAGACATGTGACTAACATAAATGGAATAACGTGTCCCTGAACAAAAGGGGGTCAAAATCAAAAGTAACAGTCAGTATCTGGTGTGGCCACCAGTTGCATTAAGTACTGCAGTGTATTTCCTCCTCATGGACTGCACCAGATTTGCAGTCTCTTACTGTGAGATGTTATCCCACTCTTCCACCAATGTACATGCAAGTTCCCGGACATTTCTGGGGGGGGGGTGGCCCTAGCCCTCACCCTCCGATCCAACAGGTCCCAGATGTGCTCAATGGGATTGAGATCCGGGCTCTTCGCTGGCCATGGCAGAACACTGACATTCCTGTCTTGCAGGAAATCATGCACAGACCGAGCAGTATGGCTGGTGGCATTGTCATGCTGGGGGGGTCATGTCAGGATGAGCCTGCAGGAAGGGTTCCACGTGAGGGAGGAGGATGTCTTCCCTGTAACGCACAGCGTTGAGATTGCCTGCAATGGCAACGAGCTCAGTCCGATGATGCTGTGACACACCGCCCCAGACCCTGACGGACTCTCTACCTCCAAATCGATCTAGCTCCAGAGTACAGGCCTCGGTGTAACGCTCATTCCTTAAACGATCAATTTGAGAGAAAACCGCGACCTGTCAGTGAAGAGCACTTTTTGCCAGTCCTGTCTGGTCTAGCGACGGCGGGTTTGTGCCCATAGGCGACATAGTTGTCGGTGATGTCTGGTGAGGACCTGTCTTACAACAGGCCTACAAGCCCTCAGTCCAGCCTCCCTCAGCCTATTGCGGACAGTCTGAGCACTGATAGAGGGATTGTGTGTTCCTGGTGCAACTAGGGCAGTTGTTGTTGCCATCCTGTACCTGTCCTGCAGGTGTGATGTTCGGATGTACCGATCCTGTGCAGGTGTTGTTACACGTGGTCTGCCACTGTGAGGAAGATCCGCTGTCCGTCCTGTCTCCCTGTAGCGCCTTCTTAGGCGTCTCACAGTACGGACATTGCAATTGATTGCCCTGACCACATCTGCTGTCCTCATGCCTCCTTGCAGCATGCCTAAGGCACGTTCTCACAGATGAGCAGGGACCCTGGGCCTCTTTCTTTTGGTGTTATTCAGAGTCAGTAGAAAGGCCTCTTTAGTGTCCTAAGTTTTCAGAACTGTGACCTTATTTGCCTACCGTCTGTAAGCTGTTAGTGTCTTAACGACCGTTCCACAGTTAATTGTTTATGGTTCATTGAACAAGCATGGAAAACAGTGTTTAACTTCTTTGGGGTATGGGGCAGTATTTTCACATCGGGATGAAAAGCGAGCCCATAGTAAACTGCCTGCTACTAATGCCCAGATGCCTGGATATGCATATTATTAGTAGATGTGGATTGAAAACACTGAAGTTTCTAAAACTGTTTGAATGAGGTCTTTGAGTATAACAGAACTCATATGGCTGGCAAAAACCTGAAAAAAATCAAACCAGGAAGTGGGAAATCTGAGGTTTGTAGGTTTTCAAGTCTTAGCCTAACATTTAACATTTAAGTCATTTAGCAGACGCTCTTATCCAGAGCGACTTACAAATTGGTGCATTCACCTTATGACATCCAGTGGAACAGTCACTTTACAATAGTGCATCTAAATCTTAAAGGGGGGGGGGATACTTATCCTATCCTAGGTATTCCTTAGAGGGGTGGGGTTTCAGGTGTCTCCGGAAGGTGGTGATTGACTCCGCTGTCCTGGCGTGTCTGTGGGGTCATATTGCACTAAGGCTTCAACAGTCTTTAGAACCTTGTTTCAGGCTTCTACTGTGAACTGGGAGAGAATGAGAGCTGATTGAGTCATGGGTCTGCCAGAAGGCCATGTGCTCAGTCACGCGCGTGCCCGTAGAGTTAGCTCCGTTCCCTTTCATTTCTAAAGACAAAGGAATTCTCCGGTTGAAACATTATTGAAGATTTATGATAAAAACATCCTAAAGATTGATTATATACACATCGTTTGACATGTCTCTACAAACTGTAATATAACTTTTTTGACTTTGTCTGGACCTAGTGCCTGCACATTTGAATTACTGTACTAAATGCGCAAACAAAGAGGAGGTATTTGGACATAAATGATGAACTTTATCGAACAAAACTAACATTTATTGTGGAACTGGGATTCCTGGGAGTGCATTCTGATTAAGATCATCAAAGGTAAGTGAGAGAAAGATATATTTTATTCCATGCATAACAGTTGTATTTTCATCAACATTTATGATGAGTATTTCTGTAAAATGATGTAGCTCTCTGCACTTCCACTGGATGTTTTGGAGGCAAAACATAACGCGCCAATGTAAACAGAGATTTCTGGATATAAATATGAACTTTATTGAGCAAAACATACATGTATTGTGTACATGAAGTCCTATGAGTGCCATCTGATGAAGATCATCAAAGGTTAGTGATTAATTGTATCTCTATTTCTGCTTTTTGTTACTCCTCTCTTTGGCTGGAAAAATGGCTGTGTTTTTTTGTGTCTAGGTACAGACCTAACATAATCGTATGGTATGCTTTTGTCGTAAAGCCTTTTTGAAATCGGACACTGTGGTGGGATTAACAACAAATGCATCTTTAAAATTGTGTATAATACATGTATGTATGAGGACATTTAATTATGAGATTTCTGTTGTTTGAATTTGGCGCCCTGCACTTTCACTGGATGCTGGTCAGGTGGGACGTTACCCACGTACCCTAGAGAGGTTAAACCCTTTACAATGAAGATCTGTAAAGTTATTTGGATTTTTACAAATTATCTTTGAAAGACAGGGTCCTGAAAAAGGGTCCTTTGTCTGCTGAGATCACATTTTTAATAAATCTTAGAACTTTTCTTCCACTGACAGAGTATTGTGTGTAGAACGTTGACCAAAAGTTACAATTAAATCCATTTTAATCCCACTTTAAGAATACTTTCTTTGAGAATTCCTTATGGGAGTTGCAGTGATGAGACAACAATGTAACTACTAATTGGATACCACAAAATTTGGGAGAAAAAGGAGCAAAAATAATAAGTAGACCCAAGTCACATGAGGCTAAGGTCGAGAGCTTCCGAAACACAACCCAACCGTACTGCTTCCTGACACAATGCTCACTTAACCCAGAAGGCATCCACACCAATGTGCTACACCTGACAACCGTGTAAGCGTGCACTGCACCCTGCCCACCACAGGAGTCGCTAGTGCGCGATGGGACAAGGACATCCATGCCTGTCAAACCCGCCCCTAACCCGGACGACGCTGGGCCAATTGTGCGCCACCCCATGAGTCTCCAGGTCACGGCCAGCTGCGGCAGAGCCTGGACTCGAACCCAGAATCTTTACTGGCACAGCTAGCACTGTGATGCAGTGCCTTAGACCACTGCGCCGCTCGGGAGGCTGACTTGGGTCTATTTCTGCCTAGAAATTCCCCTCTCTCAAAATGGCCATCTGTACATTCATCATCATTGCAAATCATGTCAAGGTGCTGGTCTCAGTGTTGAGTACGTAAACAGAAAAGGGGAATTGAAATCCATCTGTGCTTTTTATGTATAGCCCACCAGTAAAACAACTGAACTATAAGAAAATGAATAAGCTTACGGCACAGTGTCACAAATGGAGTCAATCAACAAAACAGTAACATACTGTATAGAGAATATGATGAAAGACACCAGACAGACACAAACACTCCTTTACCTTTAGTAACATCCAGGAGATGCAGGTGAAGGGTGTGCTCATCTCCAGTAGTAGAGTGACCATGGGCAGGTAATGTCCTAGTGAGTCCCAGACCACCGCCCCAGCAAACCCTGACAGGGCAAAGAAATGATGGGCGGCCAGGGGAAGGTCGAAAGCCCTGAACACCACACTGGAGGCATGCAGCGCCACATTCTCAAACAGAAAGAAGCCTGTGGCTGTGAGCACAGTGAACCAAGACCAGTCCTCCTGACCTCTGACCCTGTCCCTGGACACGGCCGACTCCTCGGTCAGCGCCCGTAGGCCCGCCACCGTGCTCTGGAGGCCGAACGCGGCCCGTGTGGCCGCTAGGTTCCAGAACACCTTCTCCTTAGCCAGCAGAGAGCGGTAGGTCTGGGAGAGAGCCATGGACACCAGGTGGGAGAGGACGAACACAGCGGTGTAGAAGGCAAAGCCCAGGCCGATGACCTGGAAGCGAAGACCCCAGGAGAAGTAGCCCGGACTGGGGTCGCCGGGGCCCTTGAATGCCAGCAGGGTGCTGGCCTGCTCGGAGGTCATGTTGGTTTGTGTAAGTAGATGGATTGTCTGTTGAAGGTCTCACAGAGTTGAGTGACCCTGTGATCACTGAAAGATCTCATGGGTTAGTCATCAACCACCCTGCAACAGGAATTAAAGCCAAAACACATTAGTCAATGTTCATAAAATAGTTACGACATGCCAACATGAGCTAGATGGTGTTTGAAAATGACTCTCTATACGTAGTCAAAAACATGATCAGTTATTGTTGACCCAGGATTAGTGATGTCGGTGTGTTAACTTCCGTCTGTTTGAAATAACACCGATGCACATGACGGGAGAAGTGAGTGAATTCACATCTTATTTCGTCTGACAGACGATAACAGATATCGGGCAACCCCCCCCCCCCCCCCCCCCAGGAAACTCGTCTGACCATGGTGAGTCAAATTAAATTAAATCTGATAAATGCAACAACGTGGCTAAATGCGTTAGATACGTTGTTAGATGGTAGCGAAAAAAGGAGACCAGTTTACTAAAATCTGAAACAGTACACAATTGTTGACTGTAACATTGTTCCACTCAGGCACAATCGCGATACCTTTCCTGCAACATTGTTGCAGGCTGTTTCTCAACTGTATCAGAACAGAATGTACTGACACAAAACAAACGGCTGTTTGTCTAGTCATCGCCATATATGACTTGTCATCGCCATTGTAGCAATCAGTATTTTTTTGTCCTACAAAGCATAAAAATGTGTTACCTTATTTGTTCATTATTGGCAAACATCAGTGTGTACTACTGTGAAATCAAAGATATTCCATCTGATCAGCAACGGGTTTGTTTTCAATTTGGTCTTCTTCTTCTTCTTCTTCGGTGGGGTTCATCGGCAGTTGTCATCCAACGTTATGCTGCATTACCGCCACCTACTGTACTAGAGTGTTGGCCAAAGACAGGGAGAAACTAAATTCTACCGGTCAGCCCCGTTGCTCTTAAAAAATCTAACAAAATATTTGAGACTATATCTAATGATGTTCTACTCAATATACTATTTAAATACATTTCATGTATTCCCTTCTCCCTCATACTAGAGCTCAGGCTCTTTCTTCCCCTCTGATACTGCCCACACTGTATCAGTACCTGCTCCATGGTCTGTTTCCTGGTAATAATCACACTATCCTGTTGGATGCTTTCCTATCACATTTAAGGTTTTATTCAACCGGCTGTGTCCCACCCTTAATCTCGAAAAAAATAGCCTCCTTTCTTCTGTTCCTTCCTGCCGTCCTCACCTCCACGACTTTCCTCTGTACTTGAAATAAATGCCCGCCCTTAGTATCTCTATTCCACTGCTCCTGCCATCTCTGCATCATTACTGTCCATATCAGGCTTTTTGCCTCTACCTTGCTCATTGAAACTACAACATCAACAACCCACCTACTAAGTGCTTGTTGAGTCAGTACATCAACAGCCTCGTTCCCCTCCACCCTCACGTGTGCTGGGACCCATGTAAATCTTATCTGTATACCCATCTGTCTAATCCTACCATGGATTTGTAGCACCTCATAAAGCAGGTCTTGTCTGCCACATGACCTAAAGGACTGGAGACTCATTAACACTGCACATGAATCAGAGCAAATACATTCTCTGTCTGGCTTGACTTCCTCCACCCACTGCAAGGCCAACAGTATGGCCATCAGCTCCACTGTATATATACAGCCAGATGATCTGTAATACGTTTCCTGACTGACACCCCACATTCCTGCTCTACAAATGCTGACCCAGTACGTCCTGTCCTTGGATCTTTCGAACCATCTGTGTAAATGGCCACAAAATCCTGAAACACAGTATCCAGACATCTCTTAAACAATTCAGATGGATCAACACCCTCCCTATCTTTCTGTAGTCTCTCCAATACTTCTAGATCAACTGCTGGAGGCGGGAGTAGCCATGGTGGATTTACAGGAAGAGCTACCGTTGGACTAAACTCCCTTCCATACAGTCCCATCTCCTTCGCCTGGGTTTTACCCACCCAAAACTCGTATTCTGTATTCGCTCATGTTCCCAGCATGCCTGTAAAATCCCTTTCGCAGGATGAGACACCCCATGTCCCTGTAGGTTGACCCAATAATTAATTGCTAGCTGCTGTCTCCTAATCTGCAATGGCATATCCTCCATGTAGTGCAGCCACTGGGATCAATTTGGTCGCTAGCAAGAAAACAGAAAATCCCACCCTATGAGTTTCCCTGCTCTGCTATTGGTCAACACTACTCAGGCAAGCATATGCCTGTGTTTCTATTGGCCCTGGCAAGAAAACAGGAAGTCCCACCCTATGAGTTTCCCTGCTCTCCTATTGGTCAACACTACTCAGGCAAGTGTATTACTGTGTTTCTATTGGCCCTGAGAACATCATGTTATTAATCCCTCAGTCATGTGGTGGCATCTCATGGACAACGTTTGAGGTATTGTTGTCATATAGGTCAGTAATTAGTGAATGATTGAATTACTCTGTCGCATCCTGTTTACTAGTTTAAATGGAGTGAAGAAAAGCAAATGAGACACCATCCAGTCCCTGTTTTTCATCCCAAAATTAATTGATGATATCAGCAATGATTAAACTACTTTTAAGAGGCAAAATCTTCAGTGTTAATTTGGCAAATGTTTGTAAAAAAAAAAAAAATTGCAGTTGTGATGTGTTTAAAATAAGAGATAAAAAAAGAACAATGACAAAATCAGTAAACATTTCAACATATCAAACATATATAAATGCATCTTTGCTAAACAGGTGAATAAATACAAATATCAATGTAACAGTGTCAATACAAAAAGACCATGAATAAACAAACCATACATTCAGTATCAGTATTTTGCATGCTATCATAAGTTTATCAAAATAACCCGAACAAAGTAACAAATTGATAACAAAACACAAGTAAAAGCCCCCAAAAATTGTTTCAATGAGGCATATATCATATATTAATATATTTATTATATATATTTCTTTACAAATAAATAATATTTGGCATTATATTCATCCTCACTATAGATATGATATACAAGAGATGAAAATATTTTTTAGCTAAATAACTACCTTTTGAATTTGTCTAGTCATTTCACTCCGAGATCCAGGAAGTGGTGTATCAGTGTGTAATCGTCGTGTTTTCTCCACAATGTTGCCAAGAAAAAGACCTCTCATAAATACTAGTGTTCCAAAGCAGATAGACAAAACAAGGCCATCGATGGCCATCGATGAAGAGGAACGGTCCTAGTCACCGATGAAACACGTTGGGGAAAGAGCTAAAGTACAGTAGGTGGGTGTTCCACATTTGCTTAAAGAATATGGCAGTTATTTTTCTGCTGCCTTCATTAGAATGAAACTAAAATCAAATGTAAAACAAACTACATGCCACATTTACCAGGGACTTTGTTTCCCTCTGAATTCAAACCCAATGAGCACTCATTTTACACCCTCAACCACACCAGCTGACACTATGTCCCATAGACATTTGACTTGATTTGATTAAAGCCTGGAAAAACACAGGGCCACATTGTTTGGCTGATTATAGCTGAATGACTGGAACTGTCTGGTTGTGTGTGTTCTGCAAGGGTTACCCATTTGGATATATAGTGGAAATAATATGTGGGCATGGAAAGGATATGGGGTAACAAATCAAGGGGAAACAATATTATAAATCACATGTTAAAAATAAATAAACATTATTCACTGAAAAAATAACTTGGGCGCCATCTAATGGACTAAATTGGCACTGTTATACTTACAGGTACAACAAATGTAGGCAGCTTACCCTAAAAATATTAGGCCTCAGGTTAACCAACAGCAGAGAACCAATGGTTGTCTGTGGCAGGATGGAGAATACGATATTAGAATACGGCACAATTTGTTATTCTATAAATGGCACTGGTAGTGGTATGTATAAAATGTAACTACAATGAGTAATTCAAATGCAGAGCACAGAACGAATTCTTCTCATAAATGGAATGGTAGTAAAATATATGCAGCATGCTTTTCAATACTGAACATCCACTATAACTCCTCCGATCCGCCTTGTACATTTTTGTCTTCCACTTTTTATTTCCTCGACCTTTCAAACACTCATCAGACAGACATAAAACGAATTGGAAAAAAAACAAAGTTATGCATGAATATGCTGCTAAAGCCATTGTGGTTAGATTGAATCTGAGCTTTCAATCTGAGTTGCTAGCTCTCTGCCTGGGCTACTTGTCACATCTTAGGCCATGTCACCATACATAATGCTTCTGTGAGTATTGAGGGTTGTCTGGATGGAATCCAGCTGGAAATGGTACTGTAGAGGAGGAACCACCAAAGTAGAGGACATCTGTCCCATGAAGGCAAACAAGAGAGAAGGAGAAGGGAAGTTACAAGATTTGGCACACACTCATAAAAGCAAACGCACACTCTTGCACGCACAAACACAAACCCTGATGAATTTGCATATAAGTACACACATACCTCGGTCATTTCAGTGACACACTGTAAAAGAAGCAGAGATCATGTCAGAGTGTGTATCCTCCAGGGATGCCAGGGCTGATATTGAGACAAACCAGATCTATATAAGCCATACAGTGCTGTGATCACCATGTACTTTACCCTGTCATCTTCAACAATAGTGGCAGTAGAGTACAATCATCAGCACTTTTGCTTCCAAGGACCTTTGAGGCTGTCTGGTTGATCTTTCCAAGGACCTTTAAGGGATGTCACTTATGTAAGCCCCATTTTCTCTGTCATCACATACTACAGTATATGAGAAAAGCCCACCACCACTGTCAGATTGTATAACTACAGAACAGCCTTGCAGCATGATGGAACAACATCGGTTAGACTTCAAAGCAGAGATCCCAGCCTCCCCTAGGTCAGCATGTGTCCGTGTGAGTCTTTCTCTGCCACTGCTGCACGACTGTCTGCGTACAACTGTAGGAACAGCAGGGGAACATCGCGAACCTGCCAACACAGATCCTGGCTTCCTGCACGACAGACAATGGTGCACTGCAGCTACAGCACTGTAATTTTGGCTAGGTTGGTTCCCTCCCTCCAACGATATGACATCACATCACTCAGATAGATTTATGCAGACAGAAGCCAGATCTTCACTCACAATGGAAAGGAATGTTTCTACATTCACACTTGCTTAATCTACACTAACTAGTCATGATACACAATAAAGCCAAGGAAGAAAAAGATAAATGATTTAAATGAGGTAAAGATGAAATTATATGATATTGAAAGAAAATCGAACCCTTTTCTGTATCCTGCAACCAACTGTGATATGCTGCATAACAAGTCATAATGTCCATCTGATTTGTGTTGTTTCCAAACATCTATAATTGAACTGACCCCCAAGGACAAGGCTACCAAAACATCATCTTTTAGGATAACAGAGATAACAGTATGTGTGTGTGTGTACATGAGTGTGTGTGTGTGTGCACATGTGCGTCCCACACTGTGACTGTCAAACCACTAAGGGGGTTGGGTCATGTCTCTACGGAGCGATAGACGAGTGGACTTGGAGACGCGGTGACCCTCCAGTCACCCCATGTTTTTGAAGCCGTCAACAAAGTGCCACAACAAGACCGTTCCTCCAACACAAACAGGACACAAAGGGACTCCAGTCTGCTGAAAGGTACTGACTGCAATATAACGACTCTCTCTCTCGCTCGCTCTCTCTCTCTCTCTCTCTCTCTCTCTCTCTCTCTCTCTCTCACTCACTCACTCACTCACTCACCCACTCACTCACTCACTCACTCACTCACCCACTCACTCACAATAGAAGCCAGGTGTGGGCAGCCTATTAGCAAAACTAAACAATCATAATTTTCTCAGTCACAAAAATAAGATATTTCAGACTTGAGCTGTATCAATTAGCTAAGAGAGTGCTACTGTAAGTGTTGCATTGATTGTTTAACCAGTACTGGATCGACTAAATAAAAAGCAACCCCACTGACTTGGCTCATAACCACTACAGTGCATAGAATCAGAAAAATAATTTCCAAAAGTGCCCCTCAAATCAACACACGTCATCCCTCACCCCAACAACTCTAGCTCTAGGGCTTTTCAGGCCTCCTCAAGCGTCTTATGGGAACTGATCCATACCCTGGTCACTGCCATTCTCCATCTGATTATTACCCAGGGACCCTACAGTCCCCTCAACTTCTACATCACAGAATCATATTAGGCCCCTTGAGTGCATGTCTGAGCTGTGAGAGAGGAAAATAACCCCAGTTTAACAATGACTCATATTCCCTACAGTACCATCCAGACACAAGAGAACAACTCAAGTCTCTCCAACTTCACATTTGTCATGTCTTTGCTATCAGCCGGGGATCAAAAAGCATTGTTCTTCCCTCGTATCTCTTCACTCTGGGACTGTTTTACATTATTACTTTGTAACAGTTACCTTTAGGAGTAACCACTACAAGGTAATAAATAATGTGATACAGTCCCAAACAGTCACACACTGCGCGTGTCTGGTAGATAATCAACAATAGATAGCTTTTTTTTTCTCATCAATGAAAATATGTCACAAAATATGTCACATACAGAAGTGCTTTTTTGATGCGACATGATATGTAGGAAGGGATGGAGAGACGAGATGGAACATCAACCATGTGATTAAGAATACTAATTTCCTCTCTAATGCAATTCTAATACAACAATACTGTTGTGAACTTTGTACAGTTCCCTTTGAAAATCGGAGAATTATAAGAAGTGCAAAAGTGCATTATTCTACGTATATATGTGATGAAAAGAACTATGCAAACATTCCACAGCATTTCTTCCCCCACTGCAATGATATTATGTGAAAAAATTTTTGTTGCATGTTGCCTGCTTCAAGTAAATGTGTGAAATGTCAACACCATCGGGAACTCCAGGGGATAGTCTGGAATGGAGAAAGGTAATGAGCTTGATTCAGAAATCTTTAAATAACATTTTCTACCATGAGGCTTGCCTGAACCTTTGACTGCTACCTGACTAGGTAGAAAGCTGCATTTTCCAACATTGACAACATTGACCAAACCAGAGCTTACTGTGACTTCACAAAACAGAGGTTTCAGAAGGGATGACTTGCCCCTTGGTCAGAAGCTACAGTGTGGTATGCACAGTTGATGTATTTCAAGCACTAGCACTTTCAAGTAGGTTCACTTCAATCATGTTGTGTGATTGTTCGCTTATGAGCACAATTGGAAACAAACGTAGGATAGCTGCATGGGTTTCCAAGAGTTGGAGTCATCCATGTGTATCTGGGTTTGCTTTCTCTCTAGTTGCCGGTAGGTTTCAAAGCTGCACTTTGCACATTTTGAAAAATACAGACCTACCGTTCCAGGATGATTCAATGAGAGCTTTTGGAGTTGTGTATTCCGTCATGGAACACTATTCAACTAACAAACAATAACAACTCATGGGAAAAACAAGGAGAAGATAAATCAATGAAGAATAAATTCTTATGTATATATACAGTACAAGTCAAAAGTTTGGACAGACCTACTCATTCAAGAGTTTTTCTTAACTCTACTATTTCTACATTGTAGAATAACAGTGAAGACATCAAAACTATGAAATAACACATATGGAATCATGTAGAAACCAAAAAAAGTGTTAAATCTAAATATATTGTATATTCTTCAATGCAGCTACCCTTTGCCTTTGACAGCTTTGCACACTCTTGGCATTCTCTCAACCAGCTTCATTGCCTTGTTAAAAGTTAATTTGTGGAATTTCTTTCCTTCTTAACCTCTTGGAACACTAGGGGCAGTATTTCATTTTTGGATGAAAAAACGTTCCCGTTTTATACAAGATATTTTGTCATGAAAGGATGCTCGACTATGCATATAATTGACAGCTTTGGAAAGAAAACACTCTGACGTTTCCAAAACGGCAAAGATATTATCTGTGAGTGCCACAGAACTGATGCTACAGGCGAAACCAAGATGAAACTTCAAACAGGAAATGAGCAAAGTTTTTGAGGCACTGTTTTCCATTGTCTCCTTATGGCTGTGAATGCGCCCTGAACGAGCTTACACGTTCTGCCGTTTCCCCAAGGTGTCTGCAGCATTGTGACGTGTTGGTAGGCATATCATTGGAAGATTGGCCATAAGAGACTACATTTGCCAGGTGTCCGTCCGGTGTCCTTTGTCGAAATTGGTGCGTAATCTCCAGCTGCAAGCATTCTTCCATGTGATTCAGAGGAGAGAGGAGACTTCCACGAACGATATATCATCGAAGAGATATGTGAAAAACACCTTGAGGATTGATTCTAAACAACGTTTACCATGTTTCAGTCGATATTATGGAGTTAATTTGGAAAAAAGTTTGGTGTTTTGATGACTGAATTTTCATTTTTTTTTGGTAGCCAAACGTGACGAACAAAACGGAGCGATTTCTCCTACACAAAGAATCTTTCAGGAAGAAAGATGTTGCCCGCTGAATGCTATGCTAAATGCTACGCTAAATGCCACGCTAGCTATCAATAATCTTACACAAATGCTTGTTTTGCTATGGTTGAAAAGCATATTTTGAAAATCTGAGATGACAGTGTTGTTAACAAAAGGCTAAGCTTGAGAGCTAATATATTTATTTCATTTCATTTGCGATTTTCATGAATAGTTAACGTTGTGTTATGCTAATGAGCTTGCGGGATAATTACACTCCTGGATACAGGTTTTTTTCGTAGCTAAACGTGATGAACAAAACGGAGCGATTTGTCCTAAACAAATAATATTTTTGGAAAAACTGAACATTTGCTATCTAACTGAGAGTCTCCTCATTGAAAACAAAAAGGTAAATGATTTTATTTGAATGCTTTTGTTGTTTTTGTGAAAATGTTGCATGCTGAATGCTACGCTAAATGCTATGTTAGCTATCAATAATCTTACACAAATGCTTGTTTTGCTATGTGGCCTGCTAATGCTAATGCTAAATGCTAAATGTTAATGCTAAATGCTAAATGCTAGTTTGCTATGGTAGAAAAGCATATTTTTGAAAATCTGAGATGACAGTGTTGTTAACTTCTTGCGTCGAGCCAACCCGGATCCGGGATCATGACTACAGCCTCAAGCCCATTACCATAACGCAACGTTAACTATTCATGAAAATCGCAAATGAAATGAAATCAATATGCTAGCTCTCATGCTTAGCCTTTTGTTAACAACACTATCATCTCAGATTTTCAAAAATATGCTTTTCTACCATAGCAAACTAGCATTTAGCATTTAGCATTAACATTTAGCATTTAGCATTAGCATTAGCAGGCCACATTTTCACAAAAACCAGCAAAAACATTCAATAAATCATTTACCTTTGAAGAACTTCGGATCTTTTCAATGAGGAGACTCTCAGTTAGATAGCAAATGTTCAGTTTTTCCTGAAAGATTTTTTGTGCAGGAGAAATCGGTCCGTTTGGTGCGTCACGTTTGGCTACCAAAAAAAAAACTAAAATTCAGTTATCCAAACGCCAAACTTTTTTCCAAATTAACTCCATAATATCGACTGAAACATGGCAAACGTTGTTTAGAACCAATCCTCAAGGTGTTTTTCACATATCTCTTCAATGATGTATCGTTCCTGGAAGTATGTAACGCAAGGTACAATGGTTGCCACTGGGAATTACGCACCGATTCAGACAAAGGGCACATGACGGCCCCCTGGCAAATGTAGTCTCTTATGGCCAATCTTCCAATGATATGCCTACAAATACGACACAATACGCAGACATCATGGATGAACGGCAGAGCGCATAAGCTCGTTCACAGCATATTCACAGCCATATAAGGAGACGTTAGAAAAAACAGCGTCAAAAATCCTGTTCATTTCCTGTTTGAAGTTTCATCTTGGTTTCGCCTGTAGCATTAGTTCTGGGGCACTCACAGATAATATCTTTGCCGTTTTGGAAACGTCTGAGTTTTGTCTTTCCAAGGCTGTCAATTCCATGCATAGTCGAGCATCTTTTCGTGACAGAATATTGCGCTTAAAACGGGCACGTCTTTTTATCCAATAATGACATAGCGCCCCCATAGGTTGAAGAGGTTAACAAAAGGCTAAGCTTGAGAGCTAGCATATTTATTTAATTTAATTTGCGATTTTCATGAATAGTTAACGTTGCGTTATGGTAATGAGCTTGAGGCTGTATTCACGATCCCAGATCCGGTATGGCTAGAATCAAGAGGTTAATGCATTTGAGCCAATCAGTTGTGTTGGGACAAGGTAGGGGTGGTACAGTATACAGAAGATAGCCCTAATCAGGCCTTTATGGTCAAATTGCTGTAAAGAAACCACCACTAAAGGACACCAATAAGAAGAAGAGACTTGCTTGGGCCAAGAAACATGAGCACTGGACATTAGACCGGTGGAAATCTGTCCTTTGGTCTGATGAGTCCAAATTTACGATTTTTGGTTCCAACCGCCGTGTCTTTGTGAGACGCAGAGTAGGTGAATGGATGGAGGAGGTGTGATGGTGTGGGGGTGCTTTGCTGGTGACACTGTCTGTGATTTATTTAGAATCCGAGGCACACTTAACCAGCATGGCTACCACAGCCTTCTGCAGCGATACGCCATCAGTTAGCAACATGGTGCCGACAGACAGTTGTCTCGCTTTGTGTTCTTAGGAAACTGTGCATTATTTAACGTGTTATTTCTTACACTGTTACCCCAGGAAATCTTAAGTGTTATTACATACAGCCGGGAAGAACTATTGGATATAAGTGTAACGGCTGTTGGAAGGAGAGGACCAAGGTGCAGCGTGTATGTGTTCATACTTTAATTTGAACTGAACACTGAAATAACTAAAACATCAAATCAGAACGAATGAAACCGAAACAGTTCTGTCTGGTGCAGACACAAAAACAGAAAACAACTACCCACAAAACACAGGTGGGAAAAGGCTACCTAAGTATGGTTCTCAATTATAGACAACGATAGACAGCTGCCTCTGATTGAGAACCACACCCGGCCAAACACACAGGAATAGAAAACATAGAACATAGAATGCCCACCCCAACTCACGCACTGACCAAACCAAAATAGAGACCTAAAAAGGACCTCTAAGGTCAGGGTGTGAGAGTACCCCCGAAAGGTGTGGACTCCGGTCGCAAAACCTAAACCTATAGGGAAGGGTCTGGGTGGGCATCTATCCGCGGAGGCAGCTCTGGTGCGGGACGTGGACCCCGCTCCAACCCCAGACTGGGAACCCTCACAGCGGGCCTCGGACAGAAGGGTGACTCTGGCAGCTCCGGACAGGAGGGAGACTCTGGCAGCTCCGGACAGGAGGGAGACTCTGGCAGCTCCGGACAGGGGAGACTCTGGCAGCTCCGGACAGGAGGGAGACTCTGGCAGCTCCGGACAGGTGACAGGCACAGGACTCACCAGGCTGGGGAGACACACAGCAGACCTGGTTCTGGGAACAGGCACAGGACTCACCAGGCTGGGGAGACACACAGGCGGCCTCCTTGGCCGAGGCACCGGACACACTGGGCCGTGGAGGCACACTGGCGGTCTCGAGTGCAGAGCTGGCTCCACTCGTTCTGGTTGGATGCCAACTTCCACCCGGCAAATGCGGGACGCTGGCACCGAGCACTCCGGCCTGTGAATGCTCGGACGAGACACATAACACGGGGCCTGACCAGTCACATGCTCGCCCTGGTAAGCACGGGGAGTGGGCTCAGGTCTCCAACCTGACTCCGCCACACTCCCCTTGTGCCCCCCAATTTTTTGGGGAGCTTCCTCTCAGGCTTCCTTGCCAGCCGTGTTCCCTCATACCGCTGGTTCCTTTCTCCTGCTGCCTCCACTCTCCTGGCTGCCTCCACCTGTTCCTATGGGAGGCGATCCCTTCCAGCCAGGATCTCCTCCCATGTGTAGGATCCCTTGCCGTCCAGAATGTCCTCCCATGTCCAGTCTCCTCTTCCACGCTGCTTGGTCCTTTGGTGGTGGGTAGTTCTGTAACGGCTGTTGGAAGGAGAGGACCAAGATGCAGCGTGTACGTGTTTATACTTTTATTTGAACTGAACACTGAAATCACTAAAATAACAATGAGAACGAACAAAACCGAAACAGTTCTGTCTGGTACAGACACAAAAACAGAAAACAACTACCCACAAAACACAGGTGGGAAAAAGGTACCTAAGAATGGTTCTCAATCAGAGACAACGATAGACAGCTGCCTCTGATTGAGAACCACACCCGGCCAAACACACAGAAATAGAAAACATAGAATGCCCACCCCAACTCACCCCCTGACCCAACTAAAATAGAGACCTAAAAAGGATCTCTAATGTCAGGGCGTGACAACGTTAACTTACCAACATTACGACCAGGAATAAGACTTTCCTGAAGCGGGTCCTCTGTTTGGACCACCACCCAGGACAATGGATCGGATCCCAGTAGGCGACCCAAAACAACGGCGCTGCAGAATGGGCAGACGGAGCGGTCTTCTGGTCAGGCTCCGTAGACGGGCACATCGCTCACGAGTATACTACTCACCAATGTCCAGTCTCTTGACAACAAGTCAAGCAAGGGTTGCCTACCAGAGAGACATCAGAGATTGCAACATTCTCTGTTTCACAGAAACATGGCTCACTCGAGATACGTTATCAGAGTTGGTACAGTTTCTTAACACATTGCGTCAATAGAAACAAACATCGCTCTGGTAAGAAGAAGGGCGGGGGTGTATGCCTTATGACTAACGAGTTGTGGTGTGATCATAGCAACATACAGGAACTAAAGTCCTTTTGTTCACCAGACTTAGAATTCCTTACAATCAAATGCAGACCGCATTACCTACCAAGATAATTATCTTCGATTATAATCACAGGCGTGTTTAACCCCCACAAGCAGACACCTCAACGGCCCTGAAAGAACTCTATGTAAACTGGAAACCACATATCCTGAGGCTGCATTTACTGTAGCTGGGGATTTTTAACAAAGTTCATCTGAAAGGCTCCCTAAATTGTATCAGCATATCGAATGTGCGACCCGGGCTGGCAGCATTCTGGATCATTGCTACTCCTCCCTTGCCCTCCTTTCGGCAAATCTGACCACGACTCCATTTTGTTGCTCCCAGCCTATAGACAGAAACTAAAACAGGAAAAGCCCGTGTTCAGGTCTGTTCAACTCTGGTACGACCAATCTGATTCCACGCTTCAAGATTGCTTCGATCACATGGACTGGGATATGTTCCAGACAGCCTCAGACAACAACATTGATGTATACGCTAATTCGGTGAGCGAGTTTATTAGCAAGTGCATTGGTGATGTTGTACCCACGGTGACTATTAAAACATTTCCCAACCAGAAACCGCGGATTGATGGCAGCATTCGCACAAATCTGAAAGCGCGAACCACTGCTTTTAATCATGGCAAGGCACCCGGAAACATGAGCGAATACAAACAGCGTAGCTATTCCCTCCGTAAGGCAATCAAACAAGCTAAGCATCAGTGTAGAGAAAAAGTAGAGTCGTAATTCAACGGCTCAGACACAAGACGTATGTGGCAGGGTCTACAGTCAATCACAGATTACAAAAAGAAAACCAGCCCCGTCGCGGACACCAATATCTTGCTCCCAGACCATCTAAACAACTTCTTTGCTCGCTTTGAGGACAATACAGTGCCACTGACACGGCCCGCTACCAAAACCTGCGTGCTCTCCATCACCGCAGCCAACGTAAGTAAAACAGTTAAACGTGTTAACCCTCGCAAGGCAGCCGGCCCAGACAGCATCCCTAGCCGTGTCCTCAGAGCATGTTCAGACCAGCTGGCTGGTGTGTTTAAGGAACATATTCAATCAATCCCTATCCCAGTCTGCTGTTCCCACATGCTTCAAGAGGGCCACCATTGTTCCTTTTCCCAAGAAAGCTGTTCCCAAGATATCTGAGCTAAACAACTATCGCCCTGTAGCACTCACTTCTGTCATCATGAAGGGCTTTGAGAGACTAGTCAAGGATCATATCACCTCCACCCTACCTGACACCCTAGACCCACTCGAATTTGCTTACCGCCCCAATAGGTTCACAGACAACGCAATAGCCATCACACTGCCCTAACCCATCTGGACAAGAGAAATACCTATGTAAGAATGTTGTTCATCGATTACAGCTCAGCATTTGCACCGTAGTACCCTCCAAACTCATCATTAAGCTCGAGACCCTGGGTCTCGACCCCACCCTGTGCAACTGGGTCTTGGACTTTCTGAAACCAAGAAACATGAGCAATGTTTGATACTCAACACTGGGGCCCCAAAAGGGTGGGTTCTCAACCCTCCCCTGTACTCCCTGTTCACTCATGACTGTGTGGCTATGCACGCCTCCAAAGCAACTCAACTTGATTACCAACAACGACGAGACAACCTACAGGGAGGAGGTGAGGGCCCTCGGAGTGTGGTATCAGGAAAATAACCCCACGCTCAACGT
Organism: Oncorhynchus gorbuscha; assembly: GCF_021184085.1. NCBI lineage: Eukaryota > Metazoa > Chordata > Actinopteri > Salmoniformes > Salmonidae > Oncorhynchus > Oncorhynchus gorbuscha. Next base: position 18,258,158 of record NC_060189.1, on the reverse strand, counting down.
CAACAAAACAAAGGAGATGATTGTGGACTTCAGGAAACAGCAGAGGGAGTGGACAAACTGAAATGGTCCACCCACACATACAGCGTGGTGAAGAAGGCGCAACAGTGCCTTCTGAAATTTGGCTTGTCACCGAAAACACTGACAAACTTTAACAGAGGCATAATCGAGAGCATCCTGTCGGGCTGTAATTGTCGCACTGTGAAATTGTTAGATTACTTGTTAGATATTACTGCACGGTCAGAACTAGAAGCACAAGCATTTCACTACACTCACATTAACAACTGCTAGCTATGTGTATGTGACCAATAAAATGTTATTTGATTTGATCCCATCTAGTTTGCGGTTAGTGAGATTACGATTTGTTTTTCAACAGGACAATGACCCAACACAACTCTGAGCTGTATAAGGGCTATTTGACCAACAACGAGAGTGATGGAGTGCTGCATCAGATGACCTGGCCTCCACAATCACCTGACCTCAACCCGATTGAGATCGTTTGGGATGAATTGGATCGCAGAGTGAAGGAAAATCAGCCAACAAGTGCTCAGCATATGTGGGAACTCCTTCAAGACTGTTGGAAAAGCATTCCTAGTGAAGCTGGTTGAGAGAATGCCAAGAGTGTGCAAAGCTGTCATCAAGGCAAAGGGTGGCTATTTGAAGAATCTCAAATATAAAATACATTTTGATTTGTTTAACACTTTTTTGGATACTACATGATTCCATATGTGTTATTTCATCGTTTTGATGTCTTCATTATTATTCTACAAGGTATAACATAGCAAAAATAAAGAAAACCCTTGAATGAGTAGGTGTGTTCAAACTGTTGACTGGTTCTGTATATCTACTAATACATATTTGGTAATGGATGAGGGGTTCTGTGATATCGTACTTAGCGAGGACTGGAGTGGAGATGAACTCAGAAGATGATGACAGTCATGAGGAGACAGGTAAAGGAGGAAAGTGTACAGTAGATAGTCTAGAAAAAGGCTAGTTAAAGGAGAGTCTAGTTGAGGGGAAGTCTGAAGGGGGAGACGCCCCTCACCCCTGACCCCTGTCCCAATGCTCTCAAAGGCGAGTCTGGGCCTCAGGGATGTAGATCTCAATGCTGTCTGCTCTCTCTGACACCGAGTTCTGACGGAAGGAAGCTGCACGCTTGGCCGCCATCAGCCTCCTGCGTGCCTCCTGGCGGTGGCGGTCTGGAAGATCCAGGGATTTCTCCCGCGTCACACCTCTCTTCCCAATCATGGACTTCTTTGGTATGGCAGGTGGTAGCTGGATACATGAAGAAAGAGAGACAAACTAGACCAAAATCTGAACTGTATCAAAAACGATTCTGTAATTCAACATGTATAAGCAGTAGTTGACATATCATCCATTTGAGTGATTAGAAATAAATCAGCATTGTTAAGCACCTTGTCAATGACACCCAGTGGTATAAATCAGCATTGTTAAGCACCATGTCAATGACACCCAGTGGTATAAATCAGCATTGTTAAGCACCATGTCAATGACACCCAGTGGTATAAATCAGCATTGTTAAGCACCATGTCAATGACACCCAGTGGTATAAATCAGCATAGTTAAGCACCATGTCAATGACACCCAGTGGTATAAATCAGCATAGTTAAGCACAATGTCAAAGACACCCTGTGGTGCTTAACTAAGCATTTGACCTCACATAACGAAGAGCACCACTCCACACTACTACAATGTGGCTCTGAGTAATCTCACATCTCTCTCTAATAAGGCTCTGACTGTGTGATATGTAGCTGTATCTGTTTCCATAGAAATACAATGACTCTAATTCTGTGTCTGTGTCTCGCCAGGCATTGAGAATACCCACTATAGACAACAGAATAAGAATAGACTGTATTCTCTATACCTCAGTGCTACCCACCTTCTTCTCAGGGCTCTTCTCTACGGGCCTCCAGTCGTTGTTCTTCATCTGCTGCAGCTTGTCAAACTTGGTGGTGACGTCATCGATGGACAGTTGCAGGAGGTCCCAGAATCCAGCAAGGTCCTGAGAGGTGGGGCGGGGCATGGCACTGGGGTCCTGCAAGGGGTTATAGATGACCACATCAGTGCCTGAATTACAGATACTTTAGGCTTGAGAGCGAGATCATATTCCATGTTCACTTTAAACACAGTGTAGTTTTAGACTGTAAGTTAGTTATTGCACTTCTGATAACTTCCACTAGATGTCCTTATCAGAACTCCAACAGCAGAAAACTGCAAGGATTTATGTTATATTTAAAATAATAATAAAACAGTTTCAGCAAAGTCATGGTAGCAGGAAGGTCAAACTTCAAAAAGACAATAATTGTCATCTCATGGTTAGACTATTGGACACTTCATTATAATGAGCCACAACAAAATGTGATCCATGCCAATCTCTCCTAACCCCCATGAGGATGGGAAATCATGAAGAGGGCTCACATTTCATTCACTGACAGTCAGTCTTATTCATCACATCGACCAGAGTCCCAATCAGCTGGAGCTCTAGTGTCGCAGACACACTATTGACACCACAGAAGATACTAGTGAGACTAGAGCCTAAATCTCCAACTCTGTTATGAAGTTAAGAGTTGAGAAATAAGATCCATAGCATCCCATTGGACTCCGGCTTACCATCTCCCCCCATTAATTCAGTGACTTGATGTGCTCCATATACTGGATAGCTGGAGGGCACAACAATATCAAAGCCAACTGTCTGGGGGAGTTTCAGACTGCTGCATTCTGAATGTAGATCTAAATATATAGGCTCTGAAGTAAAGGTTTAGGTCACTCTTTGAATTACAATGAAGTTAATAAAGTGGAAGGTCTCAGAAAGGAAAAATAGTAAGCAGTACTTAATAAGTGTTCAGAACTACGTGCCGTACATGGTAAAGGGTAATTGCACGTTATTAACACAATAGCTTAGGCTACTGTCACTATAAAGTGGTGCCAAGAGCTACAGTACACATGTACATACATCCAGTACCAGGCAAAGCTTTAGTAGTTCTGTAATTCATAAAGTATGCGGGTGCCGTATTGAGAGATTGCACCTTCGTCACTCGGTTGCGTCATGACATTGTTCTGAACGTTCTTAATAAGCCATCCTCTATCGGCGGCGTCATAGTGGTGCCCTAAAGAGGTGATTAGCCCAGTCATTCTGGATGGAGGCTAACTACTGTTTAGTCTAAATTACACTATAGTCCCTGGAAATAAGATGACATTGCTAAAGTAGTCAAATACTTAGTAGAACAACTTTGCCAGCATTATCATGTCATCAAATTGACTTTAGACAGATGACAATGTCATTAGCTAGCAAAGTTCGTTAAAAAAAATAGCTAGCAATGGTAACATACTGCATTCAAAGTCAATCTGGTAACATCAAAATTATGACAAAAGGCTTCCTACTAATTATTTGGCTCTTTTTGAATGTCATTTTATTTCCAAGCCACTGTAATGCACTTTTTATGAGTCTACAACTGTCTTTGGAAGTTTGTTCAAGTTAGGCTTAAGTTATCCAGGAGAGTAAAAGCTTTACAAATAAAGCACAATTAGACATCTCCTTAAGCCTCAAATTTGCCGGATGCCACTTCTTGAAATAGACTCAAATCTATGTTCTGAAAGTCTATGCAGTATTATTTGGAAAATGTCTATCTGGGAAGTAGAGGCAGAAAAAATCTATATAAAAGACTAGTTCAAACTAAATAATCCCCTGTGCACTTTTCAGTCTTTTCTGAATGCTGCCATTTCTGCTGCATATGGCAAAAAAATAGCAGTACAATTTGTCCAGACCGGCTTAATCTCAAATCTTGAATATTTGGCTGAGATCAATACAGAGGAGTAAGAATAGAGGTAAACCAATATGAAGAGATAGTGCACTGCGTAGATAGTTCTTAATTTAAAGGAGGGTCGTCTCAGTATTCTAGTCTAGAGCTGGGAGTGCGTCATTGGTGACACGGAAATTCACAGTCTCATATTGTTCACCTCAAGATGCTGTCATCTCAGAAGTACTAGATTTCTTATTTTGTATTTTTCCATACTCAATGGCAAATTCAATAGTTTCTGACCTGTTGGGCTTGGGACTGTCATTTGTTTTTCATTTGGACAATGACCCAAAACACAACTCTAGGCTGTGTAAGGGCTATTTTACCAAGAAGGAGAGTGATGGAGTGCTGCATCAGATGATCTGGCCTCCACAATCCCTCGACATCAACTAAATTGAGATGGTTTGGGAGGAGTTGGACCGCAAAGTGAAGGAAAAGCAGTCAACAAGTGCTTAGCATATGTGGGAACTCCTTCAAGACTGTTGCAAAAGTATTCCAGGTGAAGCTGGTTGAGAGAATGCCAAGAGTGTGCAAAGCCGTCATCAAGGCAAAAGGTGGCTATTTGAAGGATCTCAAATATGAAATACATTTTGATGTAACACTTTTTTGGTTACTACATGATTCCTTCCATTTGTGTTATTTCATAGTTTTGATGTATTTTCCTATTATTCTACAATGTAGAAAATAGTACAAATTAAGAAAACCCTTGAATGAGTAGGTGTTCTAAAACCTTTGACCGGTAGTGTATTTTTTTAACACACACTCACAAACTGTATGTACACACAATGTTTCAATGACTTTACTCACCAGGTTCTGCTGACAAAGCCAGTATAACTGCTGGAATTTCTGAGACATAAGGAGCTGAGCACTGCCCACCGCACTCCTGATTTTACCTAGGACTGAAAGACAGAAAATCAACTCATCATCTGTTACCTAAAAGTCTTACGAGTCTCTATGGAAGAAAATGTTTCCTAATTGATTGTACATTCTGACTCCTATCCCACTCACTGTCCTCAGAGAGGTCGTTCTCCTCTGCCTCTGCCTCCATCTCTTTACACCATCCCTCCATCCTCTTGGTCTCTGCGTGGAGCAGCTGCATGAACCAGCTTCCATCCCTCCGCAAGGAGGGGGACACGCGGCCCGACTCTCCAGACGATGCTGCGGGCTCCCTGGGAGAGGGGGGCTCTAGCTGCCAGGTGGTCTCGCTGGAGGTCTGCTGGGGGCTGGGGGGCTCCGTGGGTGTCCGGTAGTCCTCCCGGTAGCTGAAGAGGCCCTGGGTGCGGACGGTGCGAACTCCGTACTGGGTGGGCGTGCTGGGCTCAGAGTGCCCCCCTAGGAAGCCCCCTCCAAACTGTAGGCCCTTGTCCTCCATGGTGGGAAACCCCTCCATCTCCATGTCAGCCTGAACGGAGGCTGTTACACTGTTGGAGCGCTTCAACCTGCCCTGCCCTCTGAGACACAGATTGGGGAAAGCAAACATTCAGGCAAGGGATATTGTAAACTAACACACAGAGAGAAAGAGGAAAGGCTGGTGGTGACGTTGATAAAGACACACTGGGCCAGGCCTGTAGTAAAGCCATTGTTACAGAAAAGGAATGTATGAAAAACAACACTTTACCTTTTGTCATCTTCTACTTGGATCCCCACAGAATGGTATTCCCTCGATCCTTTGGTTTCTGACTCCGAGTCGGTGGCTGCTTCCACCTAATGCAACACAATATAACAGCAACAGTGTTCTCATTAGGACCACTCCCAGACGTCCGTGGGGTTATTGGTCCCGCGCTGTGCCTCCTCAACTGTAAGCGGCCTGTCAGAACATAACTACAGTGTGATTTACAGAGGCAGAGTTCTCAACCAAACACAACTAGTTCTTCAACACCCTCAGCACTCAACACAGTGATTTATACCAACAACAAGCAGCCGTTTTGGAGATACACAGGGACGGTATTAAAAAAACAAAAAGTCATTACAAAACCTAATTAGGGTGTGGAGAGATGTGATCATGTGTAGTATGCCTGGGGTGGTGTGTAACAGACTGACAGACAGGTGTTTGTTAGTGTTCATTGAAGCGTGGTACTGGGTGGATGGTGCTGGCCAGGGATGGTAGAGACTGATCCCTCTTGGTCCTGAGAGTTGCTGATCCTGATTGAATGGCCCTATCAGTACTGATCCTCTACTTCCTTTATGGACTGTCTGTCTGTCTATCTGTCTGTCGCTCTCTCTCCCTCTTTCTCTGTCTCTCTCTCTCTCTTTATCTATCTCACACATGGTCCATGGGCACCCTGTCTATCTCTTTATCTATCTCACACATGGTCCATGGGCACCCTGTCTATCTCTTTATCTATCTCACACATGGTCCATGGGCACCCTGTCTATCTCTTTATCTATCTCACACATGGTCCATGGGCACCCTGTCTATCTCTTTATCTATCTCACACATGGTCCATGGGCACTAGTAATATCTGGGAGGTAGAAGTGTGTGGTGTGTGTGGTAGCTTGATTTAGTCCTTGTGACGCCCACGGACATGTTGTCTCTCTGTTGAGTAATACAAGTGTGAGACCAGCAGACCTCTAATTTTAAACTTGATTATTAACAGGGTAATTTGAACATCTATTCACCCACATTTGAATCCTCCTCCGCTCTGAGAGACTACACAGTGGAATCCAGCTGAAGCAAGCAGAGTCCTGATAGAACATCTGTCTGCCTGTCTGTCTGTCTGAGAGCCTTAAAAGCTCCAAACTCACATGAATAACTCTTTAGCTTTAAGTGGTTTGCAATGAACAGAGAATCTAGAAAAATGTCAAGCCTGCTACATTGCAGAGTAGCCTGGTACAAACAGTGACATTTTTGGAGGGACACTTTGCTATTCAGGCAGCGAGCAACTCTGAATCCTCCTTTTCTTTCCCAGAAAGGTAATCAGTGGTGAGTCGCTACTGGTCCAGGTGACCTCCATTACTTTCTGCTAAAGGCACAAAGCGAAATCCACCTCAGAGAGACAGAATGGGCTGCTGCTCTATGATGGATGAGGAGGGGAGAGATTTAGGGGATCCTGGGAAATGTTCAAAGTGTGCTGGTAGAGACAGAAGAATAAGCAACACCTGGTTTGATGAAAACACACACCACGCTACGCACACACACACGCGCACACAGAATAGATGTGGAAACCTTGGAAACTGTAGGCATCAGCATAATGGAGATTAAGGCAGGTAGTAAGTTACAGTAGGTAGGTAGTGAGAGTAAGATCCTGCTACATTATCCATTCTTACACTGTCCTAATATGGATGCCGCACACTATAAATGCCCCCAGAACGTAAGGCGTCAAAACTCAAACACTGCGCCCAAACGGTCAAAGGTTAAGGATTAAGATTGTGGTCCTTTCTGAGGTGAGGGGTGAAAGGTCAAACTATGGGCCAATCAATAGGGTTGTAGGCTTCAGTACCAGAGGTGAATTTTACTGAACTGTGCTCAGGAGGTCTGTGATGATGCAGGTGAATTTAAACTGATCTTACCACACTGGCCGAATACTAGCTGCACAGTTTAAAGGGAAACTTTGTTGGAGTTTTTGCTGCCTTTTGGTGTTGCATGCGGCATGTCTGGTATGTTTCAATAAATGTAGACATTCACACTGCCAGCCATTACTAATCTAAAGTGCTTCTGTATTTTACACACATCATTGGATCCAATTTGAAAACCAATGTAATTCAGGCCTTCCTGCCTCTCCTTCTCCATTACCCCCTGTCTCTCTCTTCCTTCTTTCTCTTTCTCTCTGTCACCCACCATACCCTCCCTTCCTTCTCTCTCTTCCTCTCTGTCACCCCATCATACCCTATCTTCCTTCTCTCTCTTCCTCTCTGTCACCCCATCATATCCTATCTTCCTCTCTGTCACTCCATCATACCCTTTCTTCCTTCTCTCTCTTCCTCTCTGTCACCCCACCATACCATCTCTTCCTTCTCTCTCTTCCTCTCTGTCACCCCACCATACCATCTCTTCCTTCTCTCTCTTCCTCTCTGTCACTCCATCATACCCTTTCTTCCTTCTCTCTCTTCCTCTCTGTCACCCCACCATACCATCTCTTCCTTCTCTCTCTTCCTCTCTGTCACCCCATCATACCCTTTCTTCCTTCTCTCTCTTCCTCTCTGTAACCAACCATACCCTCTCTTCCTTCTCTCTCTTCCTCTCTGTCACCCCATCATACCATCTCTTACTTCTCTCTCTTCCTCTCTGTCACCCCATCATACCCTATCTTCCTTCTCTCTCTTCCTCTCTGTCACCCCACCATACCATCTCTTCCTTCTCTCTCTTCCTCTCTGTCACCCCACCATACCATCTCTTCCTTCTCTCTCTTTCTCTCTGTAACCAACCATACCATCTCTTCCTTCTCTCTCTTCCTCTCTGTCATCACACCATACCCTCTCTTCCTCCTCTCTCTTTCTCTCTGTCACTCCCCCAGACCCTCTTTTCCTTCTCTCTCCTTCGGCCTATTCTCCCCAGCAATTATATATATTATTCTGTATCTGCATCTGATTAGGAGTGTGGTGAATCAGGGGTCCGTTAGTGAGCAGATTTGGGGAGATGGCGGGTAGTGCGATTGGGTGGCATGGCATGCAACACAGCAAGGCACTATGCTGAGCGGCACGGCATTCAGCTCAGCTATTTAAAATCTTAATTCATCACCCAGGATGGGCTGCCTGATCATCTCTGAGGGACTGAGACTCACCTGTCTCCACAAACAAACCCTGCCTGGGGGGAGAGAGAGGGAGGAGATAGATAGAGAGAAACAGAGAGAGAAAGAGAGAATGGGAGAGAGAGAGGGAGAGAAAGAAAGAATGGGCAAAGAGACAAGTGGAGATAGATAGTTGAGAGATGAGAGAGAGGAGAATGAGAAAAGAAGAGAGGGAATAGAGAGCGATGAGAGACAGGAGGATAGAAGAGGGTGACCATTGAGAGTAATTTGATTTGATTTGATTTATTAGGACGACGCTATTAGACGATACCATTGGCAACAGCTAGTCTTACTAGAGTCTGACACTTACTGAAAAAGACGTTACAGACAAAATGCTTAACAATTTACATACATTGAAAATGTTAACATGTAGTGTGCATGTGTGTCCATCTATCAGTTCCATGTACATGTCAGTACATATAGTACACACAACTTGCAGGTCAGATAGGGGAGAGGCCTTGTGCCGTGAGGTGTTGCTTTATTTGTAACTAGGTCTTTCCTTGCAGCACTCGACCACACGACTGGATAATAATCAAGATAAGATAAAACTAGAGCCTGCAGGACCTGCAGGCTTTGTGGAGTGTGGTGTCAAAAAATCTTTATTATGGACAGACTTCTCCCGATCTTTACGACCATTGAATCAATATGTTTCGACCATAACAGTTTACAATCTAAGGTAACACCAAGTAATTTAGTCTCCTCAACGTGTTCAACAGCCACACCATTCCTTGCCAGATTCAGCTGAGGTCTAGAACTTAGGGAATGATTTGTACCAAATACAATGCTCTTAGTTTTAGAGATGTTCAGGACCAGTTTATTACTGACCACCCATTTGAAAACGGACTGCAACTCTTTGCTAAGGGTTTCAGTGACTTCATTAGCTGTGGTTGCTGATGCGTATATGGATGAATCATCAGCATACATGGACACTCATGCTTTGTTTAATGCCAGTGGCAGGTCATTGGTAAAAATAGAAAAGAGTAGAGGGCCTGTCATGTTTTGTCATATATTGTCTTGTCCTTGTGCTTTCCCTTCTGTTCGTTTCCCCCTGCTGGTCTTATTAGGTTCGTTCCCTTTTTCTATCCCTCTCTCTCCCCTTCCCTCTCTCTCTTCTCTCTATCGTTCCGTTCCTGCTCCCAGCTGTTCCTCATTCTCCTAACTCACTCATTTACTCTTTTCACACCTGTCCCCTATTTTGCCCTCTGATTAGAGTCCCTATTTCTCCCCTTGTTTTCCGCTTCTGTCCTTGTCGGATCCTTGTATGATGTTCGCTGTGCTGTGTTCTTGTCTCGCCCTGTCGTGTTTTGTCTCCTTCAGATACTGCGTGTGAGCAGGTGTCTTAGTCTGCTACGGTCGGTGCCTTCCCGAAGCAACCTGCAGTCAATGGTCGAGTCTCCAGTCTGTCCTCGTTACTACGAGTGGATTTAAGTTTTTTCCTGTTTTGTTTTCTTGATTTCTTGATTTTTCCAGGATTATTACTTTTGCCATATACTGGAATAAAGACTCTGTTTTCGCTAAGTCGCTTTTGGGTCCTCATTCACCAGCATAACAGGGCCTAGAGAGCTGCCCTGGGGTACACCACGCTTTAAATGTTTGACATTAGAGAAGCTTCCATTAATTAGATACATGTAGATAGCTCTGAATCCATGATAATCCCAGCCTTTGAACAGGGAAATAGTGAGATAGGGAAGGAACGAGCTCACTGCACCATACACAAGCAGAACAACTTTAATATTCTCCTTTGATAAAAGGCTGTATGCAGTCTGAATTGGTGACTGCTGTCTGCCTGCCTGCCTGTCTGCCTGCCTGCCTGCCTGCCTGCCTGTCTGTCTGTCTGTCTGTCTGTCTGTCTGTCTGTCTGTCTGTCTGTCTGTCTGTCTGTCTGTCTGTCTGTCTGTCTGTCTGTCTGTCTGTCTGTCTGTCTGTCTGTCTGTCTGTCTGTCTGTCTGTCTGTTTTATTCAGGGGAACTGTCAGACCAGACGTCTGCAGACTGCAGTGTGTGATGCAGCCCCTTACTCCCAGGGTCACAGAGGGAAGAGAGAATGAAAGAGAAAAGAGAGAGGGTAAGAGAGTGAAGAGAGAGAAAGGAGAGAGAGGGAGAGGGGAGAGAGGAGAGAGAGGGAGAGGGGAGAGGGAGGGAGGAGGAAGGGAGAGAGACCCATTCAGTAAAGCCCGATTCATGAGTTGAATTCTAATTAATGGATTGCAGTAGGATGACTCATTGGTTCTATTTTTAGATCTAGAGGAGAGACTGGTGTGCCAGAGTGGGATACATGAGTGTGCGACTTTATGAATGGGTGGGTGTGTGTGTGTGCACAATTTTTTGTATACCCGTGTTTGTGTGTGTGTGTGTGTGTGTGTTTGTGTGTGTGTGTGTTTGTGTGTGTGTGTGTGTGTGTGTGTGTGTGTGTGTGTGTGTGTGTGTGTGTGTGTGTGTGTGTGTGTGTGTGTGTGTGTGTGTGTGTGTGTGTGTGTGTGTGTGTGTGTGTGTGTGTGTGTGTGTGTGTGTGTGCTTGCGTGCGTGCCACTCACCTGTATCCCTATGGAAGAGCGTGGTGTTTTGAGGTACTCCTCAGCCTTGGACACCAGGATGGCTTTATCACAGGTCATCACTGAGCTATGACTGTCCGTGGACGGGTGTCTCTTCCCAGACATCACCCCTGCAGCCTCCATAGCTATAGTCACGGCCTTGGCACTGTCCAGACTGTCTGTGGAGTTATACAGGGACCTTCCCAGGCTCAGGCCCAGCCCGTCCCCCCACCCTCGAGGAGGTCTACCCTCATGGTACGCATCCTGGGTGGATTCTGTGCTGCTCTGCGCCGTGACTGAGATGAGGGGCTTAGAGCCTACGGTGGAGCGGGGTGGGACCGGCGGAGGGGTCATCTTCCTGTAGTTGTTTGTGTACGTGATCTCTGAAAGATAGAGGAATAGAGAAGGTCAAAGTTAAAAGGAATTAATATGATGTGGAAATTGAAGTAGATGAGGTACTGTAGGGCTATACCGTTGACAATTAGAGAGCAGAGAGACCACTGAGAGGTATTCACTGTGGAGTGTTGACAGCCATTCTCCTTACATGTATTTGATGAGCAGGGGATTATAAAAATTAAAAATATCTTTCAAGTGCAAATGAGAATGTGACTATATAAATAACTGGGTTTGATGTGTCCTCTCCTTTAAAAAATAACTTTGACGGAGCATCCTAATACTGTAACAGGCTATCAACTCAAACAGCTTATCCATTTGAGTGGTCTTGGCTCATCAGAACTCTTATAAAGAGAGGATTTGTACTATCCAGTATCCTTAGGATGTCACTACCCCCTTGAAGTTGTAATTTTAAATGGTTACGGTAAGGGTTAAGGTTAGGGTTAGGTAAGACTTATGGTTAGGGTAGGGGTTAAGGTTAGGGTTAGGTAAGACTTATGGTTAGGGTAGGGGTTAAGATTAGGGTTAGGTAAGACTTATGGTTAGGGTAGGGTTTAAGGTTAGGGTTAGGTAAGACTTATGGTTAGGGTAAGGGTTAAGGTTAGGGTTAGGTAAGACTTATGGTTAGGGTAGGGGTTAAGGTTAGGGTTAGGTAAGACTTATGGTTAGGTTAGGGGTTAAGATTAGGGTTAGGTAAGACATATGGTTAGGGTAGGGGTTAAGGTTAGGGTTAGGTAAGACTTATGGTTAGGGTAAGGGTTAAGGTCAGGGTTAGGTAAGACTTACGGTTAGGGTAGGGGTTAAGGTTAGGGTTAGGTAAGACTTATGGTTAGGGTAGGGGTTAAGGTTAGGGTTAGGTAAGACTTAGGGTTAGGGGGTTAAGGTTAGGGTTAGGGTTAGGGTTAGGGTTAGGGTTAGGTAAGACTTACGGTTAGGGTTAGGGTTAGGGACTTATGGTTAGGGTTAGGGTTAGGGTTAGGTAAGACTTATAGTTAGGGTAGGGGTTAAGGTTAGGGTTAGGTAAGACTTATAGTTAGGGTAGGGGTTAAGGATATGGTTAGTGTTTATAGTAGGGACGTCCCAAGGAGACCAGATACCACTGACCATAGAGAAAGGGAAGGAGGAATACAGTACACTGAATTATACAGCAGGCCAGCATTTCTAAGAAACTAGTATATGGTAGGGACTAATGGAGTTTTCAACGGTTTCAATTATTTCTTACACAAAATCTATGCTCACTGAAAAATTCAAGCATGTCTTCTGGGCATCAAATTAAAATAATTTATGAATGTATGTACTGACAGGGGCTAAATGATTTGTGTTCAGTCCCTTCAGTGAATTCTTCATCCTCTATTCCATTCTCCAGAAAATATTTCCACTGAGTTTCTCATTTGAAGAAAACTTATCCTCTTCGGACTACTTTAAAATGGACTAACAATGACATTGGAGTATGAATTGGTTTTGAATATGCATTCAATGCAGAATTTGTCCCTCCAACACCATGACCCTTAAGCACTCCCCAGCAGCACCCAGGCTGGTTCTATAAATACCCTCTGCTGACATCCGCCCTGTAGAGCTCAGCATACTGCTCTAAGGCCTAATGACTCACTTTGTCCCCCATTCAGAAATTATCTTCTCAAAGAGGTCACCAAGATGAGTCAGTAGAGAGAGAAAGAATAACAAAGAAGAGACAGAAATATACAGACATTGAGAGAGAGAGAAGGCGAGATAAAGTATATATACAGTACATATACAAAGAGAGAAAGAGAGGGTGAGGGAGAAAAAAGAGAAAGAAAGAGAGAGTGAGAGAGAGGGAGTGAGAAAAATATAAATAAATAAAGAGAGAGAGGGTACGAGAGAGAGAGAGAAAGAAAGAAGGAAATAAAGTGAGAAGATTCAGCAGATGGACCCCCCCATCTTGGCAGTGTTACTCAGCATTTAGCCTGTCCCGTCACGTCTCAGCCAACAGAAACCATAGCAACCATACCAGGCAAGACAGGTGGTTTTACTTAACCTTTAAATCACACAATAACTATCCAGACAGAAAACCTGCTCCTTATCTCCATGACAACAACATGGACACCTTTTTGCTTGTTTAGCAGTCATTCAAAAAATTGGAATTCAAAAAGTAAAGGGGTGTCCTCTTGCGCCTGGCTAATGACGCTAGATTTTTCTAAAAATGGCTTATGCTTGAATCCGGGTACAAATGTCACCTGTAATGTCACCTTTTGTAGCCGCCATGACCTTTTGACTAAAGCTAAAGGAGTTTTAACTTGAAGTGGAGGTAAGATTAAGAATTGGAAATTACTCTTAGTTCATGCGGCCATCTCGTTCAAGGGTCACGTGATCCCCCACGTGATTGTTTTAAAAGGGCAGAACCCCACCTGTTTGGAGCCCCATATTCTCAGCAAAAATGTGGGGCTTGCATTTTTTGCATGTTATTTTGGCATTAATACATGTCACATATCAGTTTGTAAACAATGTATATATATATATATATCATTGAGTTAGTAAAGCCGCATACAAACATGGTCTCTTTTTGGTTTTCTTGAATAAGGCAGCTCCAACATGAAGATGTTTCAGCCTAACTCAGTGGTTTCTGTGGTGGTCGGGGAAGCCAGCCGAAAATATGGAGTGTTGCGCCGTGATTGGGTCAGTGTTCTATCACTCAAGGGAACACTACGTCACCATAGTGGGGTAAAGCTCGAAAATTCAGGTCCCATGGGTGCTGCCATAGAGTTACATTAGAAGTGCCCATCCAAGAAGGCTCAAGTTCATTGGCAACAGATAAAATGACTTCAAATCACGTTATATCTACGGTAGCTTTTATTGGACGAATCATGTCAACATCATAATTTCCATTTTTTAGCTAGCAGTCATCATCATGAATCAAGTTGACAATCTGCTGGTAAAACCGTTTTAATCGTTGTCATATGAAGATAAATAATGAAGAGAAATGATAGATAAAACTTATCCTTGCTCATCGGTCATTGGACATAAACATTTCACAACAAATTGCAAATTCAAACCACCAATGAGTGGTTGGAAGGAACCAGTGGATAGCTGCAAGCATTGCAAAGCAATCCTGAGCCTGCTATTCAGTGGAGTGGCTTTGTGGTCCAAGTCTAAGATTAAGTGTCTTTTTTCCTAGATTAAAATGATAAAACTTTCAGCATTGTCCATGCTGTCAATGAAGCATGATTTGTGCAGCACACAAAACAACTGTTAACTTGAAACTGCAAAATATGACTTTAGTGAGTTCAAGACAACTGGGAACTTGGGAAAAATGAGTTACGGCTGGGAAAATACATTTTGAACTTTTTACAACTCAGAATTGTAAATCGGGAACCCGGGCCTCTTTCTAGAGCTAAGACCTGAAGATCACTGACGCCATCATGATTACAATTTTTTTTTAGTTCACAGTTGTCTTGAAAACACCATAAATACAGAGAATGCCAGACTTTGATGACATAATTTTCCCACGAAGGACCGTCACGCCACTTTCCTATTCAAGTGAGCACAGAACAACAAGGTGAGTCCGAAAATGTCTTGTATGCTGCTGCATAAATGACATAATATGCCAGGGAGTTATATATACTGTAGCTAAGAACGTAATACTAAGTGTATATTGTGTAGTAAGCTGGTAATAGCCCATGTGCCTCACCCTAATAATTTGGTCTATTTTTACCTCTTAATTTCACCCACTGTTCTAAATTGGTGGTGCACATGTAGCCTATAACCTGTTTTTGAGAAATGTAAAATATTGTAAGAGCTTTCATTGTCTGCTTATATGCCCCCTTTATTTATCCTACGGTTCTGACTTGGTGTACAGGGACAACACTGTAAGAACGGCCCTTGTTCTGAATTATGTCGCTGTACATTTCAAAAGTGCTGAACAAATAGTTATATTGACTACGTCTGTCCTAGCTCGATCATTAATATCTTATTTGAAATTACGGATTGCCTCATATCCGCTTGTCGTCCCCTTATGCCATAGCTTGTACATCTCAATTGTCAGTAGCAACCACATTTGTTTAAGCAAGTCAGCCATATCAGCTATGTTTTTTTAAAAGGCAGGAAATGAGGCTGAATGAACTGTTTCACTGCAAGACAAGGCTCAACTGATATTCAGGTGTAGCAGTGTTGGGTTGGGACTCTGCTGTTGGGACTCTGCTGTTGGGGCAGCTTTATATAGGCCCGAACAGTTTGTGGGCACCGTTTGTCACCGTTATTATGCAATTAATGTATTGTTTAGTGTTGTGTTGTGTATTGGCTTTGCTGGCATGCATCCCACATGTATTTATTTTTTGCCAACCAAGATTGACAGTGTCTTGCGAAAGTATTCGGCCCCCTTGAACTTTGCGACCTTTTGCCACATTTCAGGCTTCAAACATGAAGATATAAAACTGTATTTTTTGTGAAGAATCAACAACAAGTGGGACACAATCATGAAGTGGAACGACATTTATTGTATATTTCAATCAAAAACTGAAAAATTGAGCGTGCAAAATTATTCAGCCCCCTTAAGTTAATACTTTGTAGCGCCACCTTTTGCTGCGATTACAGCTGTAAGTCGCTTGGGGTATGTCTCTATCA
This sequence comes from Oncorhynchus gorbuscha, assembly GCF_021184085.1. Classification (NCBI taxonomy): domain Eukaryota; kingdom Metazoa; phylum Chordata; class Actinopteri; order Salmoniformes; family Salmonidae; genus Oncorhynchus; species Oncorhynchus gorbuscha. The sequence continues at coordinate 18,242,097 of NC_060189.1, read as the reverse complement.
GTTTTGCACATCGAGAGACTGAATTTTTTTCCCATTCCTCCTTGCAAAACAGCTCGAGCTCAGTGAGGTTGGATGGAGAGCATTTGTGAACAGCAGTTTTCAGTTCTTTCCACAGATTCTCGATTGGATTCAGGTCTGGACTTTGACTTGGCCATTCTAACACCTGGATATGTTTATTTTTGAACCATTCCATTGTAGATTTTGCTTTATGTTTTGGATCATTGTCTTGTTGGAGGACAAATCTCCGTCCCAGTCTCAGGTCTTTTGCAGACTCCATCAGGTTTTCTTCCAGAATGGTCCTGTATATGTAGTCGGCTGGCCCTCACTACATATTCGTCGCCAGACCCACTGGCTCCAGGTCATCTACAAGTCCATGCTAGGTAAAGCTCCGCCTTATCTCAGTTCACTGGTCACGATGGCAACACCCATCCATAGCACGCGCTCCAGCAGGTGTATCTCACTGATCATCCCTAAAGCCAACACATCATTTGGCCGCCTTTCGTTCCAGTACTCTGCTGCCTGTGACTGGAACGAATTGCAAAAATCGCTGAAGTTGGAGACTTTTATCTCCCTCACCAACTTCAATCATCAGCTATCCGAGCAGCTAACCGATCGCTGCAGCTGTACATAGTCTATAGGAAAATAGCCCACCCATTTTCACCTACCTCATTCCCATACTGTTTTTATACTGTTTTTATTTATTTATTTTTCTGCTCTTTTGCACACGAATATCTCTACCTGTACATGACCATCTGATCATTTATCACTCCAATGTTAATCTGCAAAATTGTATTATTCGCCTACCTCCTCATGCCTTTTACACACATTGTATATAGACTGCCCATTTTTTTCTACTGTGTTATTGACTTGTTAATTGTTTATTCCATGTGTAACTCTGTGTTGTCTGTTCACACTGCTATGCTTTATCTTGGCCAGGTCGCAGTTGCAAATGAGAACTTGTTCTCAACTAGCCTACCTGGTTAAATAAAGGTGAAATAAAAATAAAATAAAATTTGGCTTCATGCATCTTCCCATCAATTTTAACCATCTTCCCTGTCCCTGCTGAAGAAAAGCAGGCCCAAACCATGATGCTGCCACCACCATGTTTGACAGTGGGGATGGTCATTCAGGGTGATGAGCTGTGTTGCGTTTACGCCAAACATAACGTTTTGCATTGTTGCCAAAAAGTTCAATTTTGGTTTCATCTGACCAGAGCACCTTCTTCCACATGTTTGGTGTGTCTCCCAGGTGGCTTGTGGCAAACTTTAAACAACACTTTTTATGGATATCTTTAAGAAATGGCTTTCTTCTTGCCACTCTTCCATAAAGGCCAGATTTGTGCAATATACGACTGATTGTTGTCCTATGGACAGAGTCCCCCACCTCAGCTGTAGATCTCTGCAGTTCATCCAGAGTGATCATGAGCCTCTTGGCTGCATCTCTGATCAGTCTTCTCCTTGTATGAGCTGAAAGTTTAGAGGGACGGCCAGGTCTTGGTAGATTTGCAGTGGTCTGATACTCCTTCCATTTCAATATTATCGCTTGCACAGTGCTCCTTGGGATGTTTAAAGCTTGGGAAATATTTTTGTATCCAAATCCGGCTTTAAACTTCTTCACAACAGTATCTCGGACCTGCCTGGTGTGTTCCTTGTTCTTCATGATGCTCTCTGCACTTTTAACGGACCTCTGAGACTATCACAGTGCAGGTGCATTTATATGGAGACTTGATTACACACAGGTGGATTGTACTTATCATCATTAGTAATTTAGGTCAACATTGGATCATTCAGAGATCCTCACTGAACTTCTGGAGAGAGTTTGCTGCACTGAAAGTAAAGGAGCTGAATAATTTTGCACGCCCAATTTTTCAGTTTTTGATTTGTTAAAAAAGTTTGAAATATCCAATAAATGTCGTTATACTTCATGATTGTGTCCCACTTGTTGTTGATTCTTCACAAAAAAATACAGTTTTATATCTTTATGTTTGAAGCCTGAAATTGTTATGCAGGTGAATGAGGACCCAAAAGCGACTTAACAGAAACAGAGTTTATTCCAGTCTTAACAAAAACGATAAATCCTGAATTCTTTCACCGGTAATGTCTAAACAGGAATAACTGAAATCCTCTAGTCAGTAGAGGGGAACAACAGGAGATGCGACCACAGACTGCAGGTCGCTTCGGGTTGGCGCAGGCCGTAGCTGATAGAGACACCTGCTCACACGCAGCATCTGAAGAAGGCAAAAACACGACAGGACGGAACAAGGACACATTACAGCAAACATCAAACAAGGATCCGACAAGGACAGAAGCGGAAACAGAGGGAGAAATAGGGACTCTAATCAGAGGGCAAAATAGGGGACAGGTGTGAAAGAGTAAACGAGGTAGTTAGGAGAATGAGGAACAGCTGGGAGCAGGAACGGAACGATAGAGAGAGAGAGAGAGAGAGAGAGAGAGAGAGAGAGAGAGAGAGAGAGAGAGAGAGAGAGAGAGAGATAGAGAGAGAGAGAGGGAAAGAATCTAATAAGACCAGCAGGGGGAAACGAATAGAAGAGAAAGCACAGGGACAAGACATGACAATCTATGACAAAACATGACAGTAATGTGGCAAAAGGTCACAAAGTTCAAGGGGGCCGAATACTTTCGCAAGGCACTGTACATGCTAAAATCGCCACTGACAATGAGTAACGATAACTTGGCTATATACACGGGGTACCAGTACGAGTCGATGTGCAAGGGTACAAGGTAATTATGTGCAGGGGTACAAGGTAATTGTCACTCCTCTCTGTCACTCCAGACCCCATGGCTGGCAGCACAGCATCTGCCACGGAGGCCTTAACTCCAGCATTTTAAACAAAATAACTTGACAAAGTGCTCTCCCTGCCAGATGTATCACCGAGGCCCAGGGAATCTACAAATAGAAACCTTGACCTATACTGAGGAGAAGGGTGTGTGTGTGTGTGCCTGTTGGTGAGTGTGCGGAGGGAGTGAGAGAGGGAAGTAAGGAAGGAAGGATGGAGGGAATGAAGGAAGGCCCATCAGTCAAGCGGGCCACTGTTCCGAAGCGTTCGTCATTGCTAGAGCTCTCACGACTTCTCTCACTCCCATAGCCCGTTTTAGGAGGAAGAGGGGAGAGGAGAAGAGGGAAAAGAGGAGAGGGGTATTTTACATTCCCCTGACGTTTTTCAATCTACCTGCAAGATAAGGGCTTGTGCCTGATGAATCAATAAGGTCCACAACGCGGCAGAGAGGCTCAAGGAGAAAATAAATAGGCAGGGGTGATGAGAGAGAGAGTTGCAGAGAGATAGAGAGAGTTGCAGAGAGATAGAGAGAGTTGCAGAGAGATAGAGAGAGTTGCAGGGTTTTAACGGTACCTGATGCTTGTTTTCAGGGATTATTATGTGGTGGTGTTGTTGTTTTGTTTAATCTTGATAAGCTTGATAAACCAGTGTGAATGTGAGACTGCTTATTCACATCATTTTTACTGTATGTCATGAATACATGATAAACGATGCTGGTTTAAAACATATTCACCATCCGCTATTGGCTTGGACAGGAGGTTTACCTGGGGTTTCGTGGGTCGTCCGGTCAGTGCTGCAGGTGGAGGGGAGGCGGAACTGGATCCCTGAAACAAGCCAGCCAATCACATTCAACATCCTTGTCACATCTGCCTAGTACACAGAACACTAATCCCAGTACACTATACAGAAAAACAGTTACATACTGTACCCATAGATAGGAGCATAATGGCAGATAATAAAATATAATATATCAATTGAAGCACCTTGGATAGATTGTGAGGCAGCAGCAGTTTTTCCTTTTTCCTTCAACAGCAACATACACTCACCGGCCAGTTTATTAGGTACACCCATCTAGTAATGGGTTGGAACCCATCTTTTTCTTCAGAAGAGCCTGAATTCTTCAGGGTGTTGGAAATGTTCCACATGGATTTTGGTCCATGCTGACGCGATGGCATCATGCAGTTGCTGCAGATTGGACGTTGGTACATTCATGCTGCGAACAGCCTGTTCCTTCTCATTCCAAAGATTCTCTATTGAGTTGAGGTCTGGGGACTGACCAGGCCGCTCAACTGAACTAAATGTTCTTCCACTCCTCAATTGTCCAGTGTTGGTGACCGTGTTCTCACTGGAGCCCTCTTGTTTTTCTCTAGTAGGAGTGGAACCCAGGGTGGTCGTCTGCTTCAATAGCCCATCCCTGACAAGGATCGAGGAGTTGTATTTTCCCAGATGCCGTTCTGCGCACCACAAATCAAATTTTATTGGTCACACACACACATTTAGCCGATGTTATTGTGGGTGTAGCGAAACGCGTATGTTCCTAGCTACAACAGTGCAGTAACGTCAATTCACAACAAAACACACAAATCTAAAAGTAGAAGAATGGAATATATAAATATTAGGATGTGCAATATCAGAGTCTGGAGTATATATCTATATATATACAAATATATATATATATATATATATACACTACATGACCAAAAGTATATGGACACCTGTTCGTCAAACATCTCATTCCAAAGTCATGGGCATTAATATGGAGTTGCCCCCCCCCCCTTTGCTGCTATAACAGCTTCCACTCTTCTGTGAAGGCTTTTCACTAGATGTTGGAACATTGTGTGATGTATTGTTGTCTCTGCCTTCTTGCCTTTGTGCTGTTGTCTGTGCCCAATAATGTTTGTACCATGTTTTGTGCAGCTACCATGTTGTGTTGCTACCATGTTGTTGTCATGTGTTGTTGCTACTATGCTGTGTTGTCATGTGTTGCTGCCATGCTATGTTGTTGTCTTAGGTCTCTCTTTATTTATTTTTATTTAACCATTATTTAACCATTATTTAACTAGGCAAGTCAGTTAAGAACAAATTCTTATTTACAATGATGGCCTACTCATGTGTGATCCAAGATGGCGTAGCAGTAAGACGTCTTGTCGTGTCCCTTGTATATATCTTTTTTTTACATATTTTTCTTCGCATATCTTTTAAAACATTTTTCTAAACCTCAACTTCTAAATACTCTCCTGCAACATGCCTCACCCAATGTAGCTATTTTTCCAAAAGTATTTATATTTACTTCGGATCCGGAACCCCTCAACTGAAGCTAGCCAGCTAACTACCAGCTATCAGTCAGCATAACATTGCTAGCGGTCTTCAGCTCACCGGTCATCAGCTAACCTTTAGCTCGGAAAGCGCTCGCCAGTTCGAACAACGCGACTCTAACCAGAGCATAACGGACCTATTATTTTTTTATCCCCGGATTCCCACCGGATTCCCACCGCAAACGGAACATTTTCAGATGGATCTTCACAACTTGCTATCTAGCTAACCGCAACCCCGGATGATTACTCCTGGCTAGCGTTTCCACCCACTTAGCTTGAAGCTAGCCGGGCTAGAGCTTTCTGTGCTACCACCGTAGCATACTCCTGGGCTACAATATCCGGACCCACGACCGGTCTATCGATGTCACCGCATGAAGAGGAATAAACAGACTCATCCCATCGCGACGTCCCCCAAAGGCTAACTCTCTAGCCCTTGCTTTCTCCTTGCTTGCTAATTCGGCCTGCTAACTGCTAGCTTGTTTAGCCCCGGTCCGCTAACTGCTACCTTGTTTAGCCCCGGCCTACTAACTGTTAGCTTGTTAGCACAGGCCTGTTAACCGTCTGAATCGCCGCGTCCCAAACACTCACTGGACCCATATTTACTTTCTATCTCTTTTCAATTTTTAATTTGTTTATACCTTCCGGTAACCTGCCTCACCCAATGTGATACGGAATCGCTATTATTTTTAATTTTGAGAACACACTCAAGAACCTCCAGAAGCTAACCAGCTAATTAGCTACAAGCTATTTAGTCATTGTTAGTTTTTTTAACCTGGATAACACTCGCCAGTACAGCTTCCCTGCCCCATCCACCGCTGCCCCCTGGACACTGATCACTTGGCTACATAGCTGATGCATGCTGGACTGTCCATTAATCACGGTACTCCATTCTGTTTGTTTATGTTTTATCTGTCGGCCCCAGCCGCACTCAGGCTCTGTGTGTAGTTAATCCGACCCTCCCTGCCTAGTCAACGCCATTTTACCTGCTGTTGTTGTGCTAGCTGATTAGCTGTTGTTGTCTCACCTACTGTTTTAGCTAGCTCTCCCAATTCAACACCTGTGATTACTGTATGCCTCGCTGTATGTCTCTCTCAAATGTCCATATGCCTTGTATACTGTTGTTCAGGTTAGTTATCATTGTTTTAGTTTACAATGGAGCCCCTAGATCCACTCTTCATACCCCTGATACCTCCTTTGTCCCACCTCCCACACATGCGGTGACCTCACCCATTACAACCAGCATGTCCAGAGATACAACCTCTCTCATCATCAACCAGTGCCTGGGCTTACCTCCGCTGTACCCGCACCCCACCATACCCCTGTCTGCACATTATGCCCTGAATATATTCTACCATGCCCAGAAATCTGCTCCTCTTATTCTCTGTCCCCAACGCTCTAGGCGACCAGTTTTGATAGCCTTTAGCCGCACTCTCATACTACTGCTCCTCTCTTCCGCGGGTGATGTGGAGGTAAACCCAGGCCCTGCATGTCCCCAGGCACCCTCATTTGTTGACTTCTGTGATCGAAAAAGCCTTGGTTTCATGCATGTCAACATCAGAAGCTTCCTCCCTAAGTTTGTTTTACTCACTGCTTTAGCACACTCTGCTAACCCTGATGTCCTTGCCGTGTCTGAATCCTGGCTCAGGAAGGCCACCAAAAATTCTGAGATTTCCATACCCAACTATAACATCTTCCGTCAAGATAGAACTGCCAAAGGGGGAGGAGTTGCAGTCTACTGCAGAGATAGCCTGCAAAGTAATGTCATACTTTCCAGGTCCATACCCAAACAGTTCAAACTACTAATTTTGAAAATTACTCTCTCCAGAAATAAGTCTCTCACTGTTGCCGCCTGCTACCGACCCCCCTCAGCTCCCAGCTGTGCCCTGGACACCATTTGTGAATTGATGGCCCCCATCTAGCTTCAGAGTTTGTTCTGTTAGGTGACCTTAACTGGGATATGCTTAACACCCCGGCAGTCCTACAATCTAGGCTAGATGCCCTCAATCTCACACAAATCATCAAGGTACCCACCAGGTACAACCCTAAATCTGTAAACAAGGGCACCCTCATAGACGTCATCCTGACCAACTGGCCCTCCAAATACACCTCCGCTGTCTTCAACCAGGATCTCAGCGATCACTGCCTCATTGCCTGTATCCGCTACGGAGCCGCAGTCAAACGACCACCCCTCATCACTGTCAAACGCTCCCTAAAACACTTCTGTGAGCAGGCCTTTCTAATCGACCTGGCCCGGGTATCCTGGAAGGACATTGACCTCATCCCGTCAGTTGAGGATGCCTGGTCATTCTTTAAAAGTAACTTCCTCACCATAGATAAGCATGCTCCATTCAAAAAATGCAGAACTAAGAACAGATATAGCCCTTGGTTCACTCCAGACCTGACTGCCCTCGACCAGCACAAAAACATCCTGTGGCGGACTGCAATAGCATTGAATAGTCTCCGCGATATGCAACTGTTCAGGGAAGTCAGGAACCAATACACGCAGTCAGTCAGGAAAGCTAAGGCCAGCTTCTTCAGGCAGAAGTTTGCATCCTGTAGCTCCAACTCCAAAAAGTTCTGGGACACTGTGAAGTCCATGGAGAACAAGAGCACCTCCTCCCAGCTGCCCACTGCACTGAGGCTAGGGAACACGGTCACCACCGATAAATCCATGATTATCGAAAACTTCAACAAGCATTTCTCAACGGCTGGCCATGCCTTCCGCCTGGCTACTCCAACCTCGGCCAACAGCTCCCCCCCCCCCGCAGCTACTCGCCCAAGCCTCTCCAGGTTCTCCTTTACCCAAATCCAGATAGCAGATGTTCTGAAAGAGCTGCAAAACCTGGACCCGTACAAATCAGCTGGGCTTGACAATCTGGACCCTCTATTTCTGAAACTATCCGCCGCCATTGTCGCAACCACTATTACCAGCCTGTTAAACCTCTCTTTCATATCGTCTGAGATCCCCAAGGATTGGGAAAGCTGCCGCAGTCATCCCTCTCTTCAAAGGGGGAGACACCCTGGACCCAAACTGTTACAGACCTATATCCATCCTGCCCTGCCTATCTAAGGTATTCGAAAGCCAAGTCAACAAACAGGTCACTGACCATCTCGAATCCCACCGTACCTTCTCCGCTGTGCAATCTGGTTTCCGAGCCGGTCACGGGTGCACCTCAGCCACGCTCAAGGTACTAAACGATATCAGAACCGCCATCGATAAAAGACAGTACTGTGCAGCCGTCTTCATCGACCTTGCCAAGGCTTTCAACTCTGTCAATCACTATATTCTTATCGGCAGACTCAGTAGCCTCGGTTTTTCGGATGACTGCCTTCCCTGTTTCACCAATTACTTTGCTGACAGAGTTCAGTGTGTCAAATCGGAGGGCATGATGTCCGGTCCTCTGGCAGTCTCTCTGGGGGTGCCACAGGGTTAAATTCTCAAGCCGACTCTTTTCTCTGTATATATCAATGATGTTGCTCTTGCTGCGGGCGATTCCATGATCCACCTCTACGCAGACGACACCATTCTATATACTTCCGGCCCGTCCTTGGACACTGTGCTATCTAACCTCCAAACGAGCTTCAATGCCATACAACACTCCTTCCGTGGCCTCCAACTGCCCTTAAACGCTAGTAAAACCAAATGCATGCTTTTCAACCGTTCGCTGCCTGAACCCGCACGCCTGACCAGCATCACCACCCTGGATGGTTCCCACCTTGAATATGTGGACATCTATAAGTACCTAGGTGTCTGGCTAGACTGTAAACTCCCCTTCCAGACTCATATCAAACATCTCCAATCGAAAATCAAATCAAGAGTCGGCTTTCTATTCCGCAACAAAGCCTCCTTCACTCACGCCTCCAAACTTACCCTAGTAAAACTGACTATCCTACCGATCCTCGACTTCGGCGATGTAATCTACAAAATTGCTTCCAACACTCTACTCAGCAAACTGGATGCAGTTTATCACAGTGCCATCCGTTTTGTCACTAAAGCACCTTGTACCACCCACCACTGCGACTTGTATGCTCTAGTCGGCTGGCCCTCACTACATATTCATCGTCAGACCCACTGGCTCCAGGTCATCTACAAGTCCATGCTAGGTAAAGCTCCGCCTTACCTTAGTTCACTGGTCACGATGGCAACACCCATCCGTAGCACGCGCTCCAGCAGGTGTATCTCACTGATCATCCCTAAAGCCAACACCTCATTTGGCCACCTTTCGTTCCAGTTCTCTGCTGCCTGTGACTGGAACGAATTGCAAATATCGCTGAAGTTGGAGACTTTTATCTCCCTCACCAACTTCAAACATCTGCTATCTGAGCAGCTAACCGATCGCTGCAGCTGTACATAGTCTATCAGCAAATAGCCCACCCATTTTTACCTACCTCATCCCCATACTGTTTTTATTTATTTACTTTTCTGCTCTTTTGCACACCAATATCTCTACCTGTACATGACCATCTGATCATTTATCACTCCAGTGTTAATCTGCAAAATTGTAATTATTCGCCTACCTCCTCATGCCGTTTGCACACAATGTATATAGACTCCCCTTTTTTCTACTGTGTTATTGACTTGTTAATTGTTTACTCCATGTGTAACTCTGTGTTGTCTGTTCACACTGCTATGCTTTATCTTGGCCAGGTAGCAGTTGCAAATGAGAACTTGTTCTCAACTAGCCTACCTGGTTAAATAAAGGTGAAATTAAATTGAATTTTAAAAAAAACTTGTAAAACCGTAGTGTTGTAATGTCTCTCTTGTCGTGATGTGTGTTTTGTCCTATATTTTTTTTTTATTCCCAGCCCCCGTCCCCGCAGGAGGTCTTTTGCCTTTTGATAGGCCGTCATTGTAAGTAAGAATTTGTTCTTAACTGACTTGCCTAGTTAAATAAAGGTTAAATTAAATAAAATTGCTGCAGGACTTGCTTTCATTCAGCCACAAGAGCATTAGTGAGGTCGGGCACTGATGTTGGGTGATTAGGTCTGGCTTGCAGGCGGCATTCCAATTCATCCCAAAGGTGTTTGATGGGGTTGAGGTCAGGGCTCTGTGCAGGCCAGTCAAGTTCGTTCACATCGATCTCAACAAACCATTTCTGTATGGACCTCGCTTTGTGCAGGGGGGCATTGTCATGGTGAAACAGGAAAGGGTCTTCCCCAAACTGTTGCCTCAAAGTTGGAAGCACAGAATCTTCTAGAATGTGTGCTGTCTCTGTAGCTCAGTTGGTAGAGCATGGCGCTTGTAACGCCAGGGTAGTGGGTTCGATCCCCGGGACCACCCATATGTAGAATGTATGCACACATGACTGTAAGTCGCTTTGGATAAAAGCGTCTGCTAAATGGCATATATTATTATTATTATTATTATTGCTGTAGCGTTCCAGAGCATTCCAGATTCCAATGGCGGAGAGCTTTACACCACTCCAGCCGACGCTTGTTATTGCGCTTGTGTGAGGCTGCTCGGCCATGGAAACCCATTTCAAGAAGCTCCCGACGAACAGTTCTTATGCTGACGTTGTTTCCAGAGGCAATTTGGAAGTTGGTAGGGAGTGTTAAAAAACAATCGGCCTATATCGAATTTTCCATTCCTCTCAAAAATTTCAGAAAAGGCTGTTGCACAGCAACTCACTGCCTTCCTGAAGACAAACAATGTATACGAAATGCTTCGTATCATCATAGCACTGACACTGCTCTTGTGAAGGTGAACTTTTAATGGCATCAGACCGAGGCTTTGTATCTGTCCTCGTGCTCCTAGACCTTAGTGCCTCTTTTGTTCCATCGATTACCACATTCTTTTGGAGAGATTGGAAACCCAAATTGGTCTACACGGACAAGTTCTGGCCTGGTTTAGATCTTATCTGTCGGAAAGATATCAGTTTGTCTCTGTGAATGGTTTGTCCTCTGACCAATCAACTGTAAATTTTGATGTTCCTCAAGGTTCCGTTTTAGGACCACTATTGCATTTACATTTACATTTAAGTCATTTAGCAGACGCTCTTATCCAGAGCGACTTACAAATTGGTGCATTCACCTTATGACATCCAGTGGAACAGTCACTTTACAATAGTGCATCTAAATCTTAAAGGGGGGGGGGGTGAGAAGGATTACTTATCCTATCCTAGGTATTCCTTAAAGAGGTGGGGTTTCAGGTGTCTCCGGAAGGTGGTGATTGACTCCGCTGTCCTGGCGTCGTGAGGGAGTTTGTTCCACCATTGGGGGGGCCACTATATATTTTACCTCTTGGGGATGTCATTCGAAAACATAATGTTAACTTTCACTGCTATGTGGATGACACACAGCTGTACATTTCAATGAAACATGGTGAATCCCCAAAATTGCCCAGCTTTTTTCCATCTACGTAACATTGCAAAAATCAGACACTTTCTGTCCAAAAATGTATGCAGAAAAATTAATCCATGCTTTTGTTAATTCTAGGTTAGACTACTGCAATGCTCTACTTTCCGGCTACCTGGATAAAGCACTAAACAAACTTCAGTTAGGGCTAAATACGACTGCTAGAATCCTGACTAGAATTTAAAAATGTAATCATATTATTCCAGTGCTAGCCTCCCTACACTGGTTTCCTGTCAAGGCAAGGTTTGATTTCAAGGTTTTACTGCTAACCTACAAAGCATTACATGGGCTTGCTCCTACCTATCTCTCTGATTTGGTCCTGTTGTACATACCTACACGTACGCTACGGTCACAAGACGCAGGCCTCCTAATTGTCCCTAGAATTTCTAAGCAAACAGCTGGAGGCAGGGCTTTCTCCTATAGAGCTCCATTTTTATGGAATGGCCTGCCTACCCATGTGAGAGACGCAAACTCGATCTCAACCTTTACTGAAGACTCATCTCTTCAGTGGGTCATATGATTGAGTGTAGTCTGGCCCAGGAGTGTGAAGGTAAACGGAAAAGCTCTGGAGCAACGAAACGCCCTTGCTGTCTCTGCCTGGCCGGTTCCCCTCTTTCCACTGGGATTCTCTGTGTCTAACCCTATTACTATGGCTGAGTCACTGGCTTACTGGTGCTCTTCCATGCCGTCTCTAGGAGGGGTGCATCACTTGAGTGGGTTGAGTCACTGATGTGATCTTCCTGTCTGGGTTGGCACCCCCCCTTGGGTTGTGCCGTGACGGAGATCTTTGTGGGCTATACTCAGCCTTGTCTCAGGATGGTAAGTTGGTGGTTGAAGATATCCCTCTAGTGGTGTGGGGGCTGTGCTTTGGCAAAGGGGGTGGGGTTATATCCTTCTTGTTTGGCCCTGTCCGGGGGTGTCATCGGATGGGGCCACAGTGTCTCCTGACCCCTTCTGTCTCAGCCTCCAGTATTTATGCTGCAGTAGTTTATGTGTCGGGGGGCTAGGGTCAGTTTGTTATATCTGGAGTACTTCTCCTGTCTTATCTGGTGTCCTGTGTGAATTTAAGTATGCTCTCTCTAATTCTCTCTTTCTCTCTTTCTTTCTGTCTCTCGGAGGACCTGAGCCCTAGGACCATGCATCAGGACTACCTGGCATGATGACTCCTTGCTGTCCCCAGTCCACCTGGCTTTGCTGCTGCTCCAGTTTCAACTGTTCTGCCTGTGATTATTAATATTTGACCATGCTGGTCATTTATGAACATTTTGAACATCTTGGCCATGTTCTGTTATAATCTCCACCGGCACAGCCAGAAGAGGACTGGCCACCCCTCATAGCCTGGTTCCTCTCTGGATTTCTTCCAAGGTTTTGGCTTTCTAGGGAGTTTTTCCTAGCCACCGTGCTTCTACACCTGCATTGCTTGCTGTCTGGGGTTTTAGGCTGGGTTTCTGTACAGCACTTTGAGATATCAGCTGATGTACGAAGGGCTATATAAATACATTTGATTTGATTTGTTACACCCAAGACAATATTTAACTGTGCTACGTGCTTCAGCACTAGGCAGACCTTCAGCACAAGGCAGACATGCATAGAGCCATGGCTTCAATGCCACGAAAACCTTTGGGATGAATTGGAACGCCGACTGCGAGCCAGGCCTAATTGCGCAACATCAGTGCCCGACCTCAATAATGCTCGTGGTTGAATGGAAGCAAGTCCCTGCAGCAACGTTCCAACATCTAGTGTAAAGTCTTCCCAGAAGAGTAGAGGCTGTTATAGCAGCAAAGGGGGGACCAACTCCATATTAATACCCATGATTTTGGAATGAGACGTTCTTACGAGCAGGTGTCCATATATATATATATATATATATATATATATATATATACAGTGGGGCAAAAAAGTATTTAGTCAGCCACCAATAATTTGCAAATAAATTCATTAAAAATCCTACAATGTGATTTTCTGGATTTTTTTCTTCTCATTTTGTCTGTCATAGTTGAAGTGTACCTATGATGAAAATTACAGGCCTCTCTCATTTTTTTAAGTGAGAGAACTTGCACAATTGGTGGCTGACTAAATACTTTTTTGCCCCACTGTATATACAGAAATAGATTAATAGTATGGCCTTGACTAGAATACAGTACATACAGTGCCTTGCGAAAGTATTCGGTCCCCTTGAACTTTGCGACCTTTTGCCACATTTCAGGCTTTAAACATAAAGATATAAAACGATATTTTTTTGTGAAGAATCAACAACAAGTGGGACACAATCATGAAGTGGAACGACATTTATTGGATATTTCAAACTTTTTTAACAAATCAAAAACGGAAAAATTGGGCGTGCAAAATTATTCAGCCCCCTTAAGTAAATACTTTGTAGCTGCGATTACAGCTGTAAGTCGCTTGGGGTATGTCTCTATCAGTTTTGCACATCGAGAGACTGAAATTTGTTCCCATTCCTCCTTGCAAAACAGCTCGAGCTCAGTGAGGTTGGATGGAGAGCATTTGTGAACAGCAGTTTTCAGTTCTTTCCACAGATTCTCGATTGGATTCAGGTCTGGACTTTGACTTGGCCATTCTAACACCTGGATATGTTTATTTTTGAACCATTCCATTGTAGATTTTGCTTTATGTTTTGGATCATTGTCTTGTTGGAAGACAAATCTCCGTCCCAGTCTCAGGTCTTTTGCAGACTCCATCAGGTTTTCTTCCAGAATGGTTCTGTATTTGGCTTCATCCATCTTCCCATCAATTTTAACCATCTTCCCTGTCCCTGCTGAAGAAAAGCAGGCCCAAACCATGATGCTGCCACCACCATGTTTGACAGTGGGGATGGTCATTCAGGGTGATGAGCTGTGTTGCTTTTACGCCAAACATAACGTTTTGCATTGTTGCCAAAAAGTTAAATTTTGGTTTCATCTGACCAGAGCACCTTCTTCCACATGTTTGGTGTGTCTCCCAGGTGGCTTGTGGCAAACTTTAAACAACACTTTTTATGGATATCTTTAAGAAATGGCTTTCTTCTTGCCACTCTTCCATAAAGGCCAGATTTGTGCAATATACGACTGATTGTTGTCCTATGGACAGAGTCCCCCACCTCAGCTGTAGATCTCTGCAGTTCATCCAGAGTGATCATGAGCCTCTTGGCTGCATCTCTGATCAGTCTTCTCCTTGTATGAGCTGAAAGTTTAGAGGGACGGCCAGGTCTTGGTAGATTTGCAGTGGTCTGATACTCCTTCCATTTCAATATTATCGCTTGCACAGTGCTCCTTGGGATGTTTAAAGCTTGGGAAATCTTTTTGTATCCAAATCTGGCTTTAAACTTCTTCACAACAGTATCTCGGACCTGCCTGGTGTGTTCCTTGTTCTTCATGATGCTCTCTGCGCTTTTAACGGACCTCTGAGACGATCACAGTGCAGGTGCATTTATATGGAGACTTGATTACACACAGGTGGATTGTATTTATCATCATTAGTCATTTAGGTCAACATTGGATCATTCAGAGATCCTCACTGAACTTCTGGAGAGAGTTTGCTGCACTGAAAGTAAAGGGGCTGAATAATTTTGCACGCCCAATTTTTCAGTTTTTAATTTGTTAAAAAAGTTTGAAATATCCAATAAATGTCATTCCACTTCATGATTGTGTCCCACTTGTTGTTGATTCTTCACAAAAAAATACAGTTGTATATCTTTATGTTTGAAGCCTGAAATGTGGCAAAAGGTCGCAAAGTTCAAGGGGGCCGAATACTTTCGCAACTGTACATATGAAATTAGTAAATCGTTTGTAAACATTATTAAAGTGACCAGTGTTCCATTATTAAAGTGACCACTTATTCAATGTCTTGATACATAGGGCAACAGCCTCTAAGGTGCAGGGTTGAGTAACCGGGTGGTAGCCGACTAGTGACCGTTTCTATGTCCTGGGCGGAGGTTGGCTAGTGATGGCTATTTAACAGTATGATGGCCTTGAGATGAAAACTTTTTCAGTCTCTCGGTCCCAGCTTTGATGAACCTGTACTGATCTCGCCTTCTGGACGATAGTGGGGTGTACAGGCCGTGGCTTGATGTCCTTGATGATCTTTTTCATCTTCCTGTGACATCGGCGCTGTCCTGGAGGGCAGTCAGTGTGCACCCGGTGATGTGCTGGGGACACCGCACCACCCTCTGGAGAGCACTGCAATTGTGGGCGGTCCCGTTGCCGTACCAGGCTGTGATACAGCTTGACAGGATGCTCTCAATGGTGCATCTGTAAAAAGTTTGTGAGGGTCTTAGGGGCCAAGTAAATTTTTTCAGTCTCCTGAGGTGAAGTGGAGCTGTTGTACTACGTCGTTATTTGTCTGTTTGTGGCCCGCCTGTTAGCTTGCACGATTATTTGCCATTCTCCTTCAACCTCTCTCATCAACAAGCTGTTTTTCGGCAACAGGACTGCTGCTGACTGGATGTTTTTTGTTTTTCCCACCATTCTCTGTAAACTCAATTTCTGAGATAGTGGATCCGGTGGGCCTGGCACTGACAATCATACCATTCTCAAAGTCTCTTAGGTCACTCATTTTATCCATGCTAACTTTCAATCGAACAGTAACTGAATGCCTCCATGCCTGTCTGCCTGCTTTATATACAGTAGCAAACCACAGCCAGTAGGAGCGATCCATTTTTGTGAACATGGTACCTAATTAACTGTCTGGTGAGTGTATGTTCACACCGTGAAAAGGAAGTTAATATTTAGTGAAATTTGTGACTATCTATCTTGTTTAATCTAGTTTTTAACTAGCAATCATATTTACAATCATACATTTCAATTGATTCAATTTTTTTATGAAATACTGTATATGTTCTTATTCAAGATATGACCCTAGTTGAACCTGTGAAACTGTAATAGGACCACTAAGAGGCTGTGAGAAGATGCACAAAGAGGAAGCAATCACAGCAATCGTGGTGAGACATTTACACATCACTCTCAAGCTAAAGCAGAAGAGATCATTGGCTAATTGGTAGATGGCTTTAGCATCCCTGGAAGAAAACTCATAGGATGGCGAATGTAAAGAGCTAATCTGACAGTTTAGTATGGCTAAACAGAAAATAATGAATGGTGGAGATCACATTCAGATGAGTAATGAGCAGTTAGAGGTATGGAATTAGAAAGCATGGCTTTTGCGGGTGCACTTAGAAAAATAACTCCATGCACTGCCGTATTGCTGAGCACTTTGGTGATTGCTAAGCAACTTTGGAGCTCCATACTAGGCAATGAGGGTGGAAGAGTCATTATGTTCCTAACTTGACAGTAAGCAGTCAGTAATACTCAGTTAAAATAAAAAACTCAAGGAGAGTATTTTAATTTCAGTTATCAATGTTGGGTAAAATCGCCCATCCAAAAATACAAAGAACATTCTAGTCTGATCACTCGCTGTGAGGTGAGAGTTCACCATAGAAGGTATCCACACCAACACTCTGAGCTCAGAGGTTTGCTCATGTTATATCAAATGGGCATAGTACACTTGGTATGTCATCAAATCGTCACTGTATCTAATAAAAAGTCCAACAACGCAGCAAAGGCAGGAGGAAGTGTGATGTATTATGCAGTAGAAAGGAACAAAATGAATATGACAAAACAAACTAATTCACTTCTCCCCTGTATAATCTTGTCAGATTCAGCTAATTTAGCAGACTTTCATAAACTGACGCACATGAAAATAAATAATGTACTGCACAGTTTCTGCACAACAGAACAGAGTGTCACTTCGACAGTCACTGTTGTGTACGACTCACATACATTTCTTATCAAAGCTTTTTTTCCCAGTGCACTTTATTAGGGCCCAGGATTTAATGGTGCCATTTCATACACAGCTCCTTAATAATGATAGCACAGACATCTCTTGTGTTTCATCTGGCTGGTGCCTTGCTGGTAGCAGAGCTATCATTCTGTATTTCCAATAGTGTCTGGGATCTGTTCCCTACACTGGGCACAAAACTTAAAACACCGCCCAGCACCAAACACAGTGCAGTAGGTGTCAAAATAATGCATCTTCCAAATCATCATAACCATGCAGTTTAACATCACCATTCTCTACAGTCTCCAGGTCAATAATATCAGTCACCAGTCATCCTCACAAATACTATTGTCATTGACATATTGTTTGTATACAAAAGCATGAATATTAATATTTGGATACACTTGAGTACCAGCTGTTAGAATAACATTCTCAGTCTTTGGTTCCTGAGCATGAGGATGACAGCAGAGATACAGCAACATCAGTAGAGACACAGCACCATCACTTCCTTGTGGCAGACAGAGAGACAGGACCTCCATGGCTTCTCTACCCGGGGATGGATTGAGTTGACATTGACAGGAAAACATCCCATCAGATGTCTTCGAAGCTGCTGTCAGATATCTGCTGATGTATAGGTGTTGGACAGGACTGACGTAACTGACTAAATCAAGGGGTAGTAGGGGTGTGTGAAAGTGTGTGTATGTGTGTTTCTGTCTGCCTGTTTGTGAACATGCATGTGTAAAAAAGATATAGCAATAGTATTCCCAACAATCCAAACAGCTACTGATCACTTCTGTTCCATTATCTGATTTAATGATGTCATTTCCCAAGGTTCCGTTAGTTCCCGTAGTGTAAATCCAACAGCTCATTTGATTTATAGCCAGTCTTTGGGATTTGTATGATAATTGCCCAGATTTACATCGCTCTATTCCGGAGTGACATTTAACAGACTACTCAAGATATGTCAGGGGAAAACAATACGGTAAATCCACAGAAAAACAAGACTGTAAAACCACAGAAAAACATTACTGTATATCCACAGTCACAGCAAAGATTGTCAAGACACTTAAGCAAAGGCCAGTCTATTTAGTGTACCACAGTGAGCTCCACAGGGGTTTTAGTGATAAATGTCATTTGTGACAGACTTCTCGAATGAAAAGAATGCATTCATTACTCGTAAAGAACAGAAAGATAAGTTCATGTCAATGTTCACCAATGCGTACAGCAGTTCAGAATGCGTTGGTCCATCATAGTTCAAGCCAAATGCAATTGAAGTCTGGTGTGCATTCAACGGATTTGATTGTTCATCACATTCTTATGGCACAGTGCATTCCATTCAGCTACGTAGTTGCTGTCACTAATGCAGTCCTTTCATGTCAAACCACATTCATGATCATGGTTTCATCCTAAGCATTATGAAACATTCATACTGTGCTTTACTGTGGCCATGATACCCAGAAATATAAATCCATTAAGATCCATAGTAAAACACCTTTGAACATCAATACTAAATGTTCCTATGCATACTCTGCTACTGACACATTCAACGCTCCATTCTTCTCATTGCGATCTTGAGGAGACATCTCACATTGTCAGAGTGTCAGAGACATATATGTTATCTCCGCACTGTTGTACTCGTATCTCCCGCTCCACAGCTCTACACTGGAACTCCTCTTCATGGATCGTGGTTCCCACTGGGGGGGCTTCTGCTGCCATCTGTCCCACAGAAGGGCCTGGTCACAGTGAGACTTCCCTGGGTTGTCAGTGGCTGCCTCTCCCTCCGGAGCTTCAGGGTCCTCACAGACATCTATGACAGAGTGATCTGTGGCTTCCCCTGTGGCATCCTCTAGCTCCATGGGTGCCAGCTCAAATGCGGACAAGCTAATGCTAGCTGGGTCTAGTAATATTAGTGGATCTAGGTCTAGGATGACTGGTTCTGGGTGGCACATTGTGGCTGGGTCCAGGGCTACTGAGTCTGGGGTGAATGGACTGCCCAGTCCAAGGGAGACCAGGCCAGGTGAATGCACTGTAACTTGGTCCTGTGGTTCCGAATCTTCAGGGAACTCTATAGGTAGGTCTTCATTCATGTGATCTAATCGGTACTCAATAGCTGGGTCCACACACATGGATTCCATTCGGTATATAGAGGGGTGGTCCGGACTGGGGGGGCTCAGAGAAACTGGGTCTGGTGGTGTGTACATGGCGATTGGGCTGAGGTCTGATGAACTCACACTAACTGTCTCCAGAGGATCCAAGAAGACTGAGTCCAGATCTGATTCATCTGAGGAATTTAAGACCAAATGGACCACAAATGGATCAGTTGGGCACTCAGTGGCCTGGTCCACTGGTTCTGGAACAGGTGGCCATTCTGGCTCCTGAGACTCATCAAATTCATCAAAGGAGTCGATGGTGACTGGATATGCACGCACGACTATTTCTGATGGGAACATGTCGGAGTCTAAGGGGAATGGATCTGGGAGGTCTGGAAGGCAGACAGTGGCTAAGTCCTGTGATTCTGGACCAGATGGGATCAGACACACATCAAGTGATTCTAAATCAGTTGGGCTCTCTGGTGTAACTATGACAGTTGGGCAAATGGTAACTGAATATTGATCGAGTTGCTCTGATGAACACAAACTGGTATTATACAGTGGCTCTATCTCTGGTGCTGTTGAGACTATAGGGCCTGGGTCTAAAGATTCAGTATCTGACAGACAGACAGGAACTGCCTGGTGTACAGGAGCTGTATCTTGAGACACTGGATCTTGCTGGTGCACAGTGACATCTTCCACAGATTCTGAATCTGATGGGGACAAGTCAGAGTCTGACTCCTGTGGTGGGGACACAGTGACCTCAGGTACTGGATATGGTAGGTACGTCACTCTTGTTTCTGGGACTAGGGGTTTCACATTAACTAGATCAATCGATTCTGTATCGGAGCGGTTCACAATAGCTGGGTCCAGCTTGTGTGTTTCTTCAGGGCACACATTAGCTACGTCTGTGGGCTTGTGTGTTTCTTCAGGGCACACATTAGCTACGTCTGTGGGCTTGTGTGTTTCTACACTGTACACATTAGCTACGTCTGTGGGCTTGTCTGTTTCTACACTGTACACATTAGCTACATCTGTGGGCTTGCCTGTTTCTACACCGCACACATTAGCTATGTCTGTGGGCTTGTCTGTTTCTACACTGTACACATTAGCTACGTCTGTGGGCTTGTCTGTTTCTACACCGTACACATTAACTACGTCTGTGGGCTTGTCTGTTTCCAAACAATACACGTCTGTGGACACTGGATTTGGAGAGCACACAGTCTTTGGGTACTGCTGCTCTGAATCTACGGGGTCCTCTATGGCTGGATCCACAGACTGTGCTTCTGAGGAGCTCATGCTGACTGGGCCTGGAGATAACTGATCTGATAGGCTCTTAGTGTTCTGGTCTAGTGGTTCTGGGCGAACCACAGAGGTTGATGAGTCTACTGACCCTGGTTGTGGCTGGATCATGGTGACTGGATCCACAAGTACGGAATCTAGAGTGATCGGGATAGAACCCTCTACAAACAGTGATGCCGGACGACTTAGAATGGCTGGATCCATTGAGATCTGTTTAGGAAGATGGCGCCTCACGACGGCCTGCTTCTCTTGTACCTCTTCCTCCTCAGGACAATTAACGGCTGCGTCTGCCGTGCTCTGTCTCACCAGCACCTTGCTCCTGGCCTGCGTCCCTACAGACACTTGAGCCACTTTAGCCCGTTTCCCAGCCGCACATGTTCTCCCAGCTTCTCCCCCAGCCGCCCATTTTCTCCCAGCCACCCCTTCTCCCCCAGCCGTCCATGTTCTCCCAGCCACCCCTTCTCCCCCAGCCGCCCCTTCTCCCCCTGCCGCCCATGTTCTCCCAGCCACCCATTCTCCCCCAGCTGCCCCTGCTCCCCCAGCAGCCCCAGGATGTGGAGACCACGTGTTGTAGTGCTGTGTGAAGGTGTTGAAGTTTCTATTGAAGGCCCTGAGTTCAGTGCACAGGTCCCTCCTGAGATCAGACAACTCACGACGCATGGCCGACACTTCTTCCTTCCACTGCATGCTGATCGCTGCAGCTAGGTGGGCTGACTCCTTTATACTGGCCTCGATGGCTTTGGGTGAGGGCCTCTCTGGGGCCTGGAAGCTAGGTTTAGGGGGCCTGAACAGGCTGGGTGAATCAGGGGGCCCAGATTGAGGTTTGGCTGTGGCACCGGTATTGTCTTGGAGGTACAGTCTGTTTCTTCTGATAGGGCAGCCTAGATCATCATGGGCCAATGGGACTATGTCTGCTACGTCTCGACGTACACTGGCCTGGTACTCAGGTAAGCTAGTGGCTTCCTGTGCATATTTTCCCTCTGGAAGACAAAGGTAAATATGTGTAGTATGTCGTCAGGTCACAGGTGTGAGCAGCTGGAGAGAATGTGCTAGTGTTAGCCACCAAGCACAGACATCAAGTCATGCAGTTTTTAAGTTAAGGAATGTATGAGTCAAAATAAGACTTGAAATGGTCTCATATCTTCAGTGTCTAAAAATCATTATTATAGTCTTTCCTTGCATCTACGAAGCTACATAAGGAAACCTTTCGCAAAATAAAACATTTTGGTTATCAATATTACACTAAACGTTCATAGTCCCATTTTGACTCATATTTCTGATTATAGTTTACACTGCCTTCTCAATCTCAAATGAAACTGTATCATGCTCTTGCATGCTTCTCATCTTTTCACTGCACAAAGACAGACCCCAAAACACATGACAAAGAACAAGATACTGTAAAAACCTACTGTATGTATGGTATTCATACCTTCACCACAGATATGATACAGGTGTAACTTTGTGCACTGAAAAGAAGCAAAGATGAGCAACACATCCCCGACCACTATCAGGAAGTATATGAACCCTATTGAACATCATGAGGTCCAGTATGACCTATCTACCTGAGGTCAGAGGGTGGAACCAATCGTCCAAAGATTCCTGACATCAGAAACACCCCATCCTCCACACCATAGATTGCATGAAATTGCCATGACAAATTTAAAGATTATGTTTTAGTTTGTTGAGAAAGCAGTGTAAATAACTGGTGAAAATCTGTCAAATGCACAATTCTCCAGATGCCCACACCTTCTCTGACCCCTCCCTAATATCATTGGTAGAACTCCCAGGTAGAAAGAATGGGTCTTCACTTCTTTACCAGGGGAAGGATGTTGTTGTGTGTCTATCCAGAAATGGGAAACAATGTCATTGCTACGGTTTATCCTCTGGCGAAGTAGATGACCTTACAGGACCGTTTGCTGAAATTATTTTTATACACTCAGTGTCATATTCGCAGTTTATTTTATTCCACATAAAAAAATATAACTCTTGTTTTTGTGACCTCAATTGTATTGGCCAGTGCAGTCATTACCTGCCACATGAGACACCAGAATCTGTGGGAATTGAACTCGAGAACCTGTGGGAACTGAACTGGAGAACCTGTGGGAACTGAACTGGAGAATCTGTGGGAATTGAACTGGAGAATCTGTGGGAACTGAACTGGTGAAGCTGTGGGAATTGAACTGGAGAATCTGTGGGAATTGAACTGGAGAATCTGTGGGAACTGAACTGGTGAAGCTGTGGGAACTGAACTGGAGAATCTGTGGGAACTGAACTGGTGAAGCTGTGGGAACTGAACTGGAGAATCTGTGGGAATTGAACTGGAGAATCTGTGGGAACTGAACTGGAGAATCTGTGGGAGAAAAACTCAAAGCTGTTGCTGTGGCAACAACGTGTATACATCACAATGTGGTTTGTAAGTACAGGTAGATAAAGCTGTCGTAAACCCATTCAGTCATTAAGACTCTGGAGTTGAAGGACTGTTCATCTGAGCACTATTTCCCCTGCCCAGAGTTTCAGCTGAGATCACACGCAAAGTATCTGTGGCTTATCATGAAATAAGGTATAGAGCCAGATTGTGCTGAAGGCGATTAAGTCCATCAACTAAAAGAAAAAGCTATAGTAAGGAAACAGCAACGAGGGAGAAAAAACAATCCAACCTCACTTAATCTGAAAAGGTCTCGTGATATAATGTTCACCTCATGTGCCTGCAGAATCATTTCAATAGGGTTCATATCTTCACTCTCTGATATTATGTGGAATGAGAATATGAATGACTGAATTGAAAATGCAATATGATGGATTGACTCAAAGCAACTCATAAACTATACTTGAATATGCTGTGTATATATCAACAATCAGGAAATATGTAAAAGTGGTTCATGCAGATGTATGGAGCCATTTCATAAAGCACTTCAAGAGCAGAGCATCACAGGAAATGTCATGTGCAAGCTGTTAATTTCTTAATTCTCACTTGATATAACATTTTGATATTTACAAACGGGAACTGTACCCTTGTGTATAAGGTTTACTTTGCATAGCTATATCAACTTATCATCCACTTTGGAATCAGAGATCAGCTGTCATCTCAATAGTGTTCATACTCTACTGTATACAGTATGTGTTGTATCTGTTAATGTGGTGCAGTCCCCTCCTCCCCTGTTGTTCTGACCTGCTGTGGCCCTGATGGTAGAGGTGAGGGTGGAGGAGGTCATGGTGGGGATGCAGTCATCATCCTGGGAGTAGCCAGCCTGGATGGCCCTCAAGTAGCTGTGGCTCCGTGTCCGGAAACAGCCGGGCAGGTCCAGAGCCTCCACAGCCTGAGATTCCACCTCACTGAACACCGACTCACAGACTGACTCAAACTGACCGTTTATCTCTGTCTCACTCACCTGGAGGAGAGAACAGCAGGGTGAGAAAGGGTCAATGCAATGAAAGTTCTTGTCTTTGTGGGAAAACATTAATTGGTTGTATACAACGTTTGATGTTATGCTCTTTTCTTCCTTTGAATAAAAAAGTGTTTGCTTGAAATGGCTACCAGCTAATTGCCAGGAGAGCAAATGTTTGAAAAGGAGAACGTCTGCAAATGTATTGTTCATTTGAGTATTGTCTTGATGCGCAATTACTTAGAGAAATGTCAAGCATATGACTTGCTCACCAGGACAATGTTTTTTGTTTGTTGTTTTTTGTTTTTCTCAATTCCTCCAGTTTGCCACAGTTGCCTAAATAATGCATTCTGAAAGCTAGATCTATGTTGAAATGTGTAAAGGATTAGAGGAAGTCAAGGTGACATATTCTAGTGGCATAGCATACTGTATGAGTGTTAGTTCCCTCTGAATCCCCAGAGACAATGTGTCCTGATCTCAACAGAACCATTATTTGGCAATCTTAATATCCCGAGACAGAAGTGCATCTTGCGATATAGAGATATCAATTTAAGGAAGTTTAAATGGTCCGATGTGTATCTCACCATTCCCATTTGGCAATCCTGAGAATCATAGATAAGGATCCTGTTCTATTGCGAGATATATAATCTTGTAATAACCTCAACAGGGTGCCGTGGAGGCAGAGTTAAAGCCAGAGAATTAGCGGGAGAGAGGTTGAGCTTTTAAGACTTGGGACAAATCAATACACTCCGACTTTAAGAGCGAGATTTAGATCTTAAATTAATATCAACCAGACACATAAAAGACTCAAGACTCAATTTTGCACAAATGCACAAATACATTAAGGGGTAAGAAAGTTTGATAAAAGTATATGCATCTAAAGGAGGGTCAAGACTGAATGAAGGAAGAGAGAAGGATGGCGAGCTACAGTATGGAACATCATATAATATCCCATTGTCTTCCGACGGGTGGCTTCATTCTAACGCGAAACAGACGTCCGTCACTGAGCAGACGTCCGTCACGATATCTGACATAATACAATGATTATATCTTGTAAATATCATTGCTATAGGCCAGAGACTCACCTGGCTGACCTGGCTAACACAACTGGCCTGGCTGAGAGTGCTGATTGCCCGCATGTAACTCTGGTTCCTGGAGCGGAATTGGGCTGTTGGGAGAGGTGGCTGCCGGTAGTTATAGATGGTGGAGGGCTCCAGGGCCAAGCTGGGGTGGGGGTGCATGTCTCTGGAGGCCTGCACCTGGAAGCTCTGACTGAATGGAGAGATAGAGACGACAGAGAGAGAGAGACAACAGAGCAAGAGAGAGAGAGCGACGACAGAGAGAGAAAGAGATTGCAGAGAGAGAGAGAGAGAGAGAGAGAGAGAGAGAGAGAGAGAGAGAGAGAGAGAGAGAGAGAGAGAGAGAGAGAGAGAGGACAGAGACGACAGAGAGAGAGACGACAGGGAGAGAGAGATGGTAGAGACACAAATAGATAGAAAGGGAGATTATTATACTTGTAAAGGGGTCGTAGAAATTTGCTTAATAATTTTAAGTAAACATAGTTTGACAAATTTGTCACATGGCCACAGGTCTTACAAAAGGGAATAAAACAGTTAAGTGTTAATTACTTCACGGCAGGCATCCTCTGGGTGAGCTGAACTTCAGACTGAGACTGATTATGACATTGCATTGACCAAGAGAG
The DNA here is from genome assembly GCF_021184085.1 of Oncorhynchus gorbuscha. Taxonomy (NCBI): domain Eukaryota; kingdom Metazoa; phylum Chordata; class Actinopteri; order Salmoniformes; family Salmonidae; genus Oncorhynchus; species Oncorhynchus gorbuscha. Next base: position 18,216,385 of record NC_060189.1, on the reverse strand, counting down.
GGGGGGATCTTCCTCCCTCCACTAAATCATTGCTGTGTTCAACAGTGTCCCTGAAATGGCAATTCGATTTGCTATTGTGCTGAAGCAGCCAATCAATGCTTGGAGATGAGGGAAATGCAAACGAGGAGCTAGTTAGCAAGCAGAGCAAGCATTTCTAAGATAGCAGGAGAGTGTCAGCCCGGTCAATTAAATGTGCTTCCCCATAAGGGAAACAGCCTTCACTCACGCCGTCACAGAGATGCATACAAAGCTCTCTACCGCTCTCCATTTGGCAAATCGGACCATAACTCTATCCTCCAGGTTCCTGCTCACAAGCAAAAACTCAAACAGGAAGTACCAACGACACGATCAATACGGAAGTGGTATGATGAAGCGGATGCTAAGCTACATGACTGTTTCTCTAGCACAGACTGGAATATGTTCTGGGATACATCCGATGGCATTAATAACTTATTTGGGATATGGGGCAGCATTTTCACGTTTGGATGAATAGTGTGCCCAGAGTGAACTGCCTCCTACTCAGTCCCAGATGCTAATATATGCATATTATTATTAGTATTGGATAGAAACCCCTCGGAAGTTTCTAAAACTGTTTGAATGATGTCTGTGAGTATAACAGAACTCATATAGCAGGCAAAAACCTGAGAAAAAAAACAAAAAGGAAGTGGGAAATCTGAGGTTTGTAGTTTTTGAAGTCACCCCTATTGAATACACAGTGGGATATTGGTTATGGTGCACTTCCTAAGGCTTCCACTAGAAGTCAACCATCATTAGAATGTTGCTACTGTGATGTGGGACCGGATGAGAGCTCTTTGAGTCAGTGGTCTGCCTACAGCCTCGTTCTCAGTCACGCGCTTTCACTTGAGAGGTTGCTCTCGTTCCATTGCTTTTCTACAGACAATGGAATTCTCCGGTTGGAACATTATTGAACTTTTATGATAAAAACATCCTAAAGATTGATTCTATACTTAGTTTCACAAGTTTCTTCGACCTGTAGTATAACTTTTGCACGTTTCGTCTGAATGGACCAGATCGCGCATTTGGATTTGTTTACCAAACACCCTAACAAAAGAAGATATTGGACATAAATGGACATAAATGATGGACATTATCGAACAAAACAAACATATATTGTGAACCTGCGATTCCTGGGAGTGCATTCTGATGAAGATCATCAAAGGTAAGTGAATATTTAGAATGCTATTTATGAATAATGTTGACTACCCAACAATGTGGATATTTCTCTGGTTGGTTTGGGCTCTGAGCGCCGTTCTCAGATTATGCTTTTTCCGTTTTTTTGAAATCTGACACAGCGGTTGCATTAAGGAGAAGTGTATCTATATTTCCATGTCTAACAATTGTATTTTCATCGACATTTGTAATGAGTATTTCTGTGAATTCATGTGGCTCTCTGCAATATCACTGCATGTTTTGGAACTACTGAACGTAACACGCCAATGTAAAATAAGATTTTTGGATATAAATATGAACTTTACAGAACAAAACATACATGTATTGTGTAACATGAAGTCCTATGAGTGTCATCTGATGAAGATCATCAAAGGTTAGTGAGTCATTTTATCTCTATTTGTGCTTTTTGTGACTCCTCTCTTTGGCTGGAAAAATGGCTGGGTTTTTCTGTGAGTTGGTGGTGACCTAACATAATTGTTTGTGGAGCTTTCAATTCTGTAAAGCATTTTTGGAATTGGACACCGTGGCTGGATTAACGAGAATTTTATCTTTAAAATGGTGCCTCATACTTGTATGTTTGAGAAATTTGATTGATGAGATATCTGTTGATTTGTATTTGGCGCCCTGCAATTTCATTGGCTGTTGGCTAGCGGAACCCCAGTCCTAGACAAGTTAAGGAGTTTACCACATCAGTCAACAGCTTCATTAATAAGTGCATTTACAACATTTCCCCACAGTGACCGTACGTACATATCCTAACCAGAAGTCATGGATTAAATGCAACATCACTGAGCTAAAAGCTAGAGCTCCCGCTTTCAAGGAGAGGGACACAAATCTGCACGCTTATAAGAAGTCCCGCTACACCCTCAGACGAACCATCAAACAGGCTAAGCCTTAATACAGGACTAAGATCAAATCCTACTACACCAGCTTCAGTGCTCGTAAGATGTGGCAGGGCTTGCAAACTATCACGGATGACAAAAGAGTTGACAAAAGAGAGCCTAGAGTTGCCCAGTGACGCAAGCCTACCAGACGAGTTAAATGCCTTCTATGCTCGCTTCGAGGCAAGCAACACTAAACCATGTGTGAGAGCACCAGCTGTCCCAGACAACTGTAGAATCAGGCTCATAAGGCCGCAGGGCCAGATGGATTATTAGGAAGCGTACTCAGAGCATGCGTTGACCAACTGGAAAGTGTCTTCACGGACATTTTCAAACTTTCTCTGACCCAGTCTGTAATACCTACATATTTCAAGCAGACCACCATAGTCCCTGTGCCTAAGAATACCAAGGTAAGCTGTGTAGAAATCACATCTGTAGCCATGAAATGCTTTGAAAGTGGTAATAGCTCACATCAACACCATCATCCCAGAAACGCTGTGCCCCCTCTAATTCGCATACAGTTCTAACAGATCCACAGATGACGCAATCTGTATTGCACTCCACACTTCACTTTACGACCTGGACAAAATAAACACCTAAGTGAGAATGCTATTTATTGACTACAGCTCAGCGTTCAACACCATAATACCCTCCAAGCTCGTCACTAAGCTAAGGACCCTTTGACTGAACACCTCCCTCTGCAACTGGATCCTGGACTTCCTGATGTGCCACCACCTAGTGTTGAGGGTAGGCAACATCACCTCCGCCATGCTGACCTTCAACACAGAGGCTCCCAGGGGTGCATGCTCAGCCACCTACTATACTCCCTGTAAACCCATGACTGCGTGGCCACTCCATACTCCAAAACCATCATTAAGTTTGCCGACAACAAGATGGTGGTAGGTCTGATCACCGACGACGATGAGACAGCCTATAGGGAGGAGGTCAGAGACCTGGCAGTGTGGTGCCAAGACAACAATCTCTCCCTCAACATTGACAAAACAAAGGAGCTTATTGTGAATTACAGGAAACAGAGGGCCAAACACACCCCCATTCACATCGATAGGGCTGTAGTGGAGCGAGAGCTTCCTGGGTGTCCACATCACTAAGGACCTACTGTATCATGGTCCAAACACACCAACCCAGTCATACAGAGGGCATAACAATGGCTCTTCCCCCTCAGGAGGCTGAAAAGATTTGGCATGGGCCCTCAGATCCTCAAAAAGTGCTACAGCTGCACCAATAAGAGCATCCTGATGGGTTGCATCACCGCTTGGTATGCAACTGCTCGGCATAAGACTACAGACGGTAGTGCGTATGGCCAGTACATTACAGGGCCGAACTCCCTGCCATTCAGGACCTCTATACCAGGCGGGGTCAGAGGAAGGCCTAAAAAATTGTCAAAGACTCCAGTCACCCAAGTCATAGACTGTTTTCTCTGCTACAGCACAGCAAGCGGTACCGGAGCGAAAAGTCTTGAACCAAAAGGTACCTGAACAGCTTCTATCCCCAAGTCATAAGACTTCTGAACTAAAATGGCTAATACTAAATTATTTAACTTCATATGTATATTATTTAACTTCAAAAAAGTATTTAAGAAAAGCGCTAATATGTAGCACCCAAAATGAGGGAGGATTGAATGCTCTGGATTTTAAAACCTCTATAATCTTTAAGATCAAATGGATACAGAACCATTTAAGAAATAAGGATAACATTTGGACTATAATCCCTAATTTAATAAACCTGCTCCTTTTACTCTCTGTTCTGTACGTAATAGTCGATCAGCTCTGACAGCCTTTAGCCGTACCCTTATCCTACTCCTCTTCTGTTCCTCTGGTGATGTAGAGGTTAATCCAGGCCCTACAGTGCCTAGCATCACTTCTACTCCCCAGGTGCTTTCATTTGTTGACTTCTGTAACTGTAAACGCCTTGGTTTCATGCATATTAACATAAGAAGCATCCTCCCTAAGTTTGTTTTATTCACTGCTTTAGCACACTCTGCCAACAAGGATGTCCTAGCCATGTCTGAATCCTGGCTTAGGAAGACCACCAAAACCCCTGAAATTTCCATCCCTAACTATAACATTTTCCGACAAGATAGAACTGCCAAAGAGGGCGGTGTTGCAATCTACTGCAGAGATACCCTGCAGAGTTCTGTCATACTATCCAGGTCTGTACCAATACAATTCGAGCTTCTACTTTTAAAAATCCACCGTTCCAGAAACAAGTCTCACACCGTCACTTGCTATAGACCACCCTCTGGACACCATATGTGAATTGATTGCCCCCCATCTATCTTCAGAGCTCGTGCTGCTAGGTGACCTAAACGGGGACATGGTTACCACCCCGGCCATCCTACAATCTAAGCTTGATGCCCTCTATCTCACACAAATGATCAATGAACCCACCAGGTACAACCCCAAATCCGTAAACACGGGCACCCTCATAGATATCAACCTAACCAACTTGCCCTCCAAATACACCTCTGCTGTTTTCAACCAAGATCTCAGCAATCCATAATGGGTCTACGGTCAAACAACCACCCCTCATTACTGTCAAATGCTCCCTAAAACACTTCAGCGAGCAGGCGTTTCTAATCGACCTGGCCCGGGTATCCTGGAAGGATCAGGGATAAGGTATTCTGGGTATTCTTTAAAAGTGCCTTCCTCACTATTTTAAATAAGCATGCCCCATTCAAAAAATGTTGAACCAGGAACAGATATAGCCCTTGGTTCTCTCCAGACCTGACTGCCCTTGACCAGCACAAAAACATCCTGTGGCGTTCTGCATTAGCATCGAATAGCCCCCGTGATATGCACATTTCAAGCAGAAATTTGCATCCTGTAGCACAAACTCAGAAAAGTTCTGGGACACTGTAAAGTCCATGGAGAATAAGAGCATCTCCTGCCCACTGCACTGAAGCTAGGAAACACTGTCACCACCGATAAATCTACTATAATTGAGAATTTCAATAAATATTTTTCTACAGCTGGCCATGCTTTCTACCTGGCTACCCCTACCCTGATCAACAGCCCTCCACTCCCCACAGCAACTGGCCAAAGCCTCCCCCATTTCTCCTTCACCCAAATCCAGATAGCTGATGTTCTGAAAGAGCTACCAAATCTGGACCCCTAAAAATTAGCCGGGCTAGACAATCTGGACCCTCTCTTTCTAAAATTATCTGACGAAATTGTTGCAACCCCTATCACTAGCCTGTTCAACCTCTCTTTCATATAGTCTGAGATCCCCCAAAGATTGGAAAGCTGCCGCGGTCATCCCCCTCTTCAAAGGGGGAGACACTCTAGACCCAAACAGCTACAGACCTATATCTATCCTACCCTGCCTTTCTAAGGTCTTCGAAAGCAAAGTTAACAAACGGATCACCGACCATTTCGAAACCCACTGTACCGTCTCCACTATGCAATCTGGCTTCCGAGCTGGTCGTGGGTGCACCTCAGCCACGCTCAAGGTCCTAAACGCTATCATAACTGCCATCGATAAAGGACAATACTGTGCAGCCGTATTCATCGACCTGGCCAAGGCATTCGACTCTGTCAATCACCACATTCTTATCGGCAGACTCAACAGCCTTGGTTTCTCAAATGATTACCTCGCCTGGTTCACCAACTATTTCTCTGATAGAGTTCAGTGTGTCAAATCGGAGGGCCTGTTGTCTGGACCTCTGGCAGTCTCTATGGGGGTGCCACAGGGTTCAATTCTCGGGCCGACTCTCTTCTCTGTATACATCAATGATGTCGCTCTTGCTGCTGGTGATTCTCTGATCCACCTCAACGCAGACGACACTATTCTGTATACCTCTGGCCCTTCTTTGGACTCTGTGTCAACTAACCTCCAAACAAACTTCAATGTCATACAACTCTCCTTCCGTGGCCTCCAACTGTTCTTAAATGCAAGTAAAACTAAATGCCTGCTCTTCAACCGATCGATGCCCGCACCTGCTCGCGTGTCCAGCGTCATTACTATGGACGGTTCTGACTTAGAATATGTGGACAACGTCAAATACCTAGGTGTCTGGTTAGACTGTAAACTCTCCTTCCAGACTCAAATTAAGCATCTCCAATCCAAAATTAAATCTAGAATCTGCTTCCTATTAAAGCATCCTTCACTCATGCTGCCAAACCTACCCTCGTAAAACTGACCATTCTACCGATCCTCGACTTCGGTGATGTCATTTACAAAATAGACTCCAACACTCTACTCCATAAATTGGATGCCGTCTATCACAGTGCCATCGGTTTTGTCACCAAAGCCCCATATACTACCCACCACTGTGACCTGTACATTCTCGTTGGCTGGCCCCCGCTTCATACTCGTTGCCAAACCCACTGGCTCCAGGTCATCTACAAGTCTCTGCTAGGTAAAGCCCCGCCCTATGTCAGCTCACTGGTCACCATAGCAGCACCCACCAGTAGCACGCACTCCAGCAGGTATATCTCACTGGTCACCCCCAAAGCCAATTCTTCCTTTGGCCGCCTTTCCTTACAGTTCTGCCAATGACTGAAACAAACTGCAAAAATCACTGAAGCTGGAGACTCATCTCACCCTCACTAGCTTTAAGCACCAGCTGTCAGAACAGCTCACAGATCACAGCACCTGCACATAGCCCATCTGTAAATAGCCCATCCAACTACCTCATCCCCCATACTGTATTTATTTATTTATCTTGCTCCTTCGCACCCCAGTATCTCTACTTGCACATTCATTCATATAATATATACATATATATATTCTGCACATCTACCATTCCAGTATTTAATTGCTATATTGTAATTACTTCGCCACCATGGCCTATTTATTGCCTTACCTCCCTTATCCTACCTCATTTGCACATACTGTATATAGACCTTTTCTACTGTATTATTGACTGTATGTTTGTTTATCCCATTTGTAACTCTATGTTGTTGTATGTGTCGAACTGCTTTGCTTTATCTTGGCCAGGTCGCAGTTGTAAATGAGAACTTGTTCTCAACTAGCCTACCTGGTTAAATAAAGGTGAAATGATTATTATTTTTATTTTTTTAATTGTTGGGATATAATTCTTACTCAAATGCAATTTTATATGGGAAAATCCTTATTAAGCTTGACAAATTTCAGAAACAAGTACTTCTAACTTGGAACCCAAATTTTCCCCACATGGGTATACAATCTAGAATAATAAAGACATAAAATACAAAAACAAGTCTTTATTTTTCCAGAACTGGTTTGACAACTACATTTTTTGGTTATATAATTATTGAATAATGATGGCCAACTATATGATTATCAAGAATTTATGAGAACACACAATGTTACATTCACTCCTGAGGAGTATCACATTGTTGCTGTCCCTAAAGGTGCTATTCTTCTTTTGGGTGCAACTGTTGAGGATTTTGTAGCCTCAATACAACTAGAAGGAATTGACAGTTTAAACTAGAAATGTAATAACATGTATGTACGGAAACTATGTCAATATGTTACTATTCCCTCAGCTAAAATGTACTGGAATGCAGCCCTAGGACAAGAGAACAGGAAAAATGTTCATTGTTGTCTGGTAAATATTGTATATCTAATAAGGTGATTAAAGTATCATACAAACTCATTAATAGAATCTACCCTGTAAAGACCTTTATTATACACAGATTTAAAATAGCTATTAATAACAAATGTGTATTTTGTGGTTGTGGCCCAGAAACTCTTGGCCATTTATTTTGGTACTGTTCTTATGTCAGAAGATTTTGGAGTGAGTTAAAATATTTAATTTTAAAACAACGATTAATGTTCATCTGAGAGACTGATGTTATGTTTTAGTGTGATCCAAATGATATGGACCCTGATTTAACTTCCATTGTTCATTTGTTTATCGTTCATGGAAGATTCTTTATCCATAGAATGAAGTGGGCATAGAACAAACCCCTCTTCACATTATTTCAGATAGAATTTAAATATTATTTTGAAATTATCAGTAAATGTAAAAACAAAAAGAAATACGCACCATAAAAGTACTTAACAAATTGAAAATGAATATTGATATGTAATACCCTGCCTGTTAGGTTTATGTACTCTTATTTGTATATTTCTGTTTAAAAATAAATCAAATAAAAGACTTCTGAACAGTTAATCAAATGTCTAGCCGCACTATTTACATTAACCCCCTTTCTTATTTCTTTCTTTATCTTCATTTATTTACACTGACTCCTGACACTGGCTCTATGCACACTCACTAGACTCTACCCACACACTCATACACACTACACTGACTCCTGGCACTGGCTCTATGCACACTCACTAGACTCTACCCACACACTCATACACACTACACTGACTCCTGGCACTGGCTCTATGCACACTCACTAGACTCTACCCACACACTCATACACACTACACTGACTCCTGGCACTGGCTCTATGCACACTCACTAGACTCTACCCACACACTCATACACACTACACTGACTCCTGGCACTGGCTCTATGCACACTCACTAGACTCTACCCACACACTCATACACACTACACTGACTCCTGGCACTGGCTCTATGCACCCTCACTAGACTCTACCCACACACTCATCATACACACTACACTGACTCCTGGCACTGGCTCTATGCACACTCACTAGACTCTACCCACACACTCATACACACTACACTGACTCCTGGCACTGGCTCTATGCACACTCACTAGACTCTACCCACACACTCATACACACTACACTGACTCCTGGCGCTGGCTCTATGCACACTCACTAGACTCTACCCACACACTCATACACACTACACTGACTCCTGGCACTGGCTCTATGCACACTCACTAGACTCTACACATGCACTCATACACACTACACTGACACTCCATCACACTCACTGGACTCTACCCACACACTCATACACACTACACTGACTCCTGGCGCTGGCTCTATGCACACTCACTAGACTCTACCCACACACTCATACACACTACACTTACTCCTGGCACTGGCTCTATGCACACTCACTAGACTCTACCCACACACTCATACACACTACACTGACTCCTGGCACTGGCTCTATGCACACTCACTAGACTCTACCCACACACTCATGCACACTACACTGACTCCTGGCACTGGCTCTATGCACACTCACTAGACTCTACCCACACACTCATACACACTACACTGCCACTCCATCACACTCACTAGACTCTACCCACACACTCATACACACTACACTGCCACTCCATCACACTCACTAGACTCTACCCACACACTCATACACACTACACTGAAACTCCATCACACACACACTTCATACGCTCACAAACACAAAACACACACATGCATATTGACACCACACACACACACACACACACACACACACACACACACACACACACACACACACACACACACACACACACACACACACACACACACACACACACACACACACACACACACACACACACACACACACACACACACACACACACACACACACACACACACACACACACACACACACACACTTTCACATATGCTGTGTATTATATGTCCTGATTGCCTAGTCAATCAAATTTCTAATTTCAATCAATCAAATGTATTTATAAAGCCCTTCTTACATCAGCTGATGTCACAAAGTGCTGTACAGAAACCCAGCCTAAAACCCCAAACAGCAAGCAATGCAGGTGTAGAAGCACAGTGGCTAGGAAAAACTCCTAGTCACTTTTACCCCTACCCACATGTACATGTACAGTATTATCTCAATTACCTCAACTACCTCGTACCCCTGCACATTGACTCAGTACTGGTACTCTTTGTACATAGCCTCGTTATTGTTTTTATTGTGCTACTATTTCCTTTTTATATCGCAAATATTTGTCTTACTTTTTAACTCTGCATTGTGGGGAATGGGCTCGTAAGTTAGCATTTCCAATGTAAAGTCTACACCTGTTGTATTCGGTACATGTGACCAACACAATTTGAATTGATTTTATCTGGACTAGAACTGCTACCATTTTCTACCAAAACTGAAATGGAAAGTGCAGAGCGATAGAGGGAGGAAGAACAGGTAGAATACACCCTAATGGTAAGGTCAGATAGGGATAAGTAAGCTGTTTTCAGCCTTTGTGTAGAAACAAAAAATGGCATTTTTCAGTATGACCAATGCTAGTGTGATTTAAACCCTGCTATTCCATCAAGAATTGTCAGAGATGGACCTCATGCATTTACACTGCATTCATAGACTATATCAATTGTTCATACACAGTATAGAAAGTTCTCCCTGGTTCAGATTACATCCAGAGATGAGCCTAGGAAAGAAGGGAATTCAGATTCAGAGGCTCAGTTAAACTAACTAATATACTATCAAAAACAGAGATTAGTCACCGGTCAAGACCAGCTACGACTGTGATGATGTTTAATATCAGTTAAAGACAAACCCACTCAGTATACCTACAGTAAGAGGTAAGTTAGACAGAGACTGTATTGTGTTGAACAGTGCTGTACGGCTAGAGAAATAGGAGATAGATTGGCCTGGCTGACCTCTCATTGACTAGCAGTGAGTGTTTGCTGTATGAGGTGTCTATATGGCTGACCTCTCATTGACTAGCAGTGAGTGTTTGCTGTATGAGGTGTCTTTATTGCTGACCTCTCATTGACTAGCAGTGAGTGTTTGCTGTATGAGGTGTCTTTACGGCTGACCTCTCATTGACTAGCAGTGAGTGTTTGCTGTATGAGGTGTCTTTACGGCTGACCTCTCATTGACTAGCAGTGAGTGTTTGCTGTATGAGGTGTGTCTCTCATTGACTAGCAGTGAGTGTTTGCTGTACCTGACCTCTCATTGACTAGCAGTGAGTGTTTGCTGTATGAGGTGTCTTTACGGCTGACCTCTCATTGACTAGCAGTGAGTGTTTGCTGTATGAGGTGTCTTTACGGTTGTATGAGATTCCATATTGAGTCTGTCAGCAATGCTCAGGGCAAGCTGGCTCTTCAGCCTGACCAGTAGGGAGGGAGAACACCGTGCTTGTATTCACCTCAAGTCTGCGGCAAAATTGGTGATGTAGTTACACACGTCACTGTTCATTTTATTCACCCGGTAAGAGCTGTGGGTAGAGAGAAGAAACTGTGTTACTAGACCCATTGCTGGTGGGAGTCAATGGATGCAGGTGTGACTGAGATCACGGCACAACATCAAAGGTTTCAGATAGATTTTTGTGGGGACATCAAACGTTTGCATGAGATGTTAACCAAAGTACTCCAAACATTAGGGTGATACAAATACACGTTTATGGACAGGATGACCACAGCAACTAATGGTATTAATGGTCATGTGGAAGATGCTAGAGTTGTAGACTGACAGACAGTGGTGCTTAATGGCAGACAGTACTACCTCATGTACAGTAATTGACCGATAATGACACAGATGAGGCCTTTTAGTATTGATGAATTCAAAAACAAAATCAGTCTAAACTGCACTTAAGAAGATCATCAGCAATAATACGTAGGCCTATTGGCAATGGCTCATTTACCCATGAAGTCTTGAATAAATAAGCCATTTCTAATGGCAATTTAGTTGCGCGTAAATGAGCAAACTGAGGAGTAAAATACAACTAAAAGTTCTATCCATGAACATTGAAAGCAGCTCCAGATTTTAGCTGACAACATCAGATGAAAGTGCAGCACATTGACTGACTGAGGGACATCATATGCATGGCTTTATCCATCATCTCTACGTGGTAGAGATGTCTATTATAGTCGATAGAGCTGAGGCAAGCTGTTTCACAAAAAGACAACCCTTTATAATGTTTTACCCCAGCACATTGCCTTTAATGTCTCCAACAGTTGCTAATGCACTTCCCATTGTTTGCCAATATGAAACTACTGTATAGCACGATGTGAATCTCTCTCTCTCTCTCTCTCTCTCTCTCTCTCTCTCTCTCTCTCTCTCTCTCTCTCTCTCTCTCTCTCTCTCTCTCTCTCTCTCTCTCTCTCTCTCTCTCTCTCTCTCTCTCTCTCTCTGCATCTCTCTCTCTCTCTCTCTGCATCTCTCTCTCTCTCTCTCTCTCTGCATCTCTCTCTCTCTCTCTCTCTCTCTCTCTCTCTCTCTCTCTCTCTCTCTCTCTCTCTCTCTCTGTCTGTCTGTCTGTCTGTCTGTCTGTCTGTCTGTCTGTCTGTCTGTCTGTCTGTCTGTCTGTCTGTCTGTCTGTCTGTCTGTCTGTCTGTCTGTCTGTCTGTCTGTCTGTCTGTCTGTCTGTCTGTCTGTCTGTCTGTCTGTCTGTCTGTCTGTCTGTCTGTCTGTCTGTCTGTGTCATGCAGGTGAAAGAGGACCCAAAAGCGACTTAACAGAAACAGAGTTTATTCAAGTCCAAACAGGGAATAACAGACATCCTCTAGTCTGTAGAGGGGAATAACAGGAGAAGCGGCCACAGACTGCAGGTCGCTTCGGGTAGGCGCAGGCCGTAGTTGACAGAGACACCTGCTCACACGCAGCATCTGATGAAGGCAAAAACACGACAGGACAGGGCGAAACACAATCACAGCACGGTGAATACTAAACAAGGAACCGACGGGACAGGAACGGAACACAAAGGAATAAGTAGGGACTCCAATCAGGGGAAAGGATCGGGAACAGGTGTGGGAAGACTAAATGATGATTAGGGGAATAGGAACAGCTGGGAGCAGGAACGGAACGATAGAGAGAAGAGAGAGCGAGAGAGGAGGAGGGAGAGAGGATAGAAAGAGGAAAGAACCTAATAAGACCAGCAGAGGGAAACGAATAGAATGGGAGCACAGGGACGAGACATGATAATAAATGACAAACATGACAGTACCCCCCACTCACCGAGCGCCTCCTGGCGCACTCGAGGAGAATCCTGGCGGCAACGGAGGAAATCATCGATGAGTGAACGGTCCAGCACGTCCCGAGACGGAACCCAACTCCTCTCCTCAGGACCGTAACCCTCCCAATCCACTAAGTATTGGTGACCCCGTCCCGAGAACGCATGTCCATGATCTTATGTACCTTGTAAATAGGTGCGCTCTCGACAAGGACGGGAGGGGGGAGGGAAGACGAACGGGGTGCGAAGAAAGGGCTTAACACAGGAGACATGGAAGACAGGATGGACGCGACGAAGATGTCGCGGAAGAAGCAGTCGCACAGCGACAGGATTGACGACCTGGGAGACACGGAACGGACCAATGAACCGCGGAGTCAACTTACGAGAAGCTGTCGTAAGAGGAAGGTTGCGAGTGGAAAGCCACACTCTCTGGCCGCAACAATACCTTGGACTCTTAATCCTGCGTTTATTGGCGGCTCTCACCGTCTGTGCCCTGTAACGGCAAAGTGCAGACCTCACCCTCCTCCAGGTGCGCTCACAACGTTGGACAAACGCTTGAGCGGAGGGAACGCTGGACTCGGCAAGCTGGGATGAGAACAGAGGAGGCTGGTAACCCAGACTACTCTGAAACGGAGATAACCCGGTAGCAGACGAAGGAAGCGAATTGTGAGCGTATTCTGCCCAGGGAGCTGTTCTGCCCAAGACGCAGGGTTTCTGAAAGAAAGGCTGCGTAGTATCGACCAATCGTCTGATTGGCCCTCTCTGCTTGACCGTTAGACTGGGGATGAAACCCGGAAGAGAGACTGACGGACGCACCAATCAAACGACAGAACTCCCTCCAAAACTGTGACGTGAATTGCGGGCCTCTGTCTGAAACGGCGTCTAACGGGAGGCCATGAATTCTGAATACATTCTCAATAATGATTTGTGCCGTCTCCTTAGCGGAAGGAAGTTTAGCGAGGGAATGAAATGTGCCGCCTTAGAGAACCTATCGACAACCGTAAGAATCACAGTCTTCCCCGCAGACAACGGCAGACCGGTAATGAAGTCTAAGGCGATGTGAGACCATGGTCGAGAAGGAATGGGGAGCGGTCTGAGACGACCGGCAGGAGGAGAGTTACCCGACTTAGTCTGCGCGCAGTCCGAACAAGCAGCCACGAAACGGCGCGTGTCACGCTCCTGAGTCGGCCACCAAAAGCGCTGGCGAATAGACGCAGAGTGCCTCGAACACCGGGATGACCAGCTAACTTGGCAGAGTGAGCCCACTGAAGAACAGCCAGACGAGTGGAAACAGGAACGAAAAGGAGGTTACTAGGACAAGCGCGCGGCGACGCAGTGTGCGTGAGTGCTTGCTTAACCTGTCTTTCAATTCCCCAGACTGTTAACCCGACAACACGCCCATAAGGAAGAATCCCCTCGGGATCAGTAGAAGCCACAGAAGAACTAAACAGACGGGATAAGGCATCAGGCTTGGTGTTCTTGCTACCCGGACGGTAAGAAATCACAAACTCGAAACGAGCGAAAAACAACGCCCAACGAGCTTGACGGGCATTAAGTCGTTTGGCAGAACGGATGTACTCAAGGTTCTTATGGTCTGTCCAAACGACAAAAGGAACGGTCGCCCCCTCCAACCACTGTCGCCATTCGCCTAGGGCTAAGCGGATGGCGAGCAGTTCACGGTTACCCACATCATAGTTGCGCTCAGATGGCGACAGGCGATGAGAAAAATAAGCGCAAGGATGAACCTTATCGTCAGACTGGAAGCGCTGGGATAGAATGGCTCCCACGCCTACCTCTGAAGCGTCAACCTCGACAATGAATTGTCTAGTGACGTCAGGAGTAACGAGGATAGGAGCGGACGTAAAACGTTCTTTTAGAAGATCAAAAGCTCCCTGGGCGGAACCGGACCACTTAAAACACGTCTTGACAGAAGTAAGAGCTGTGAGAGGGGCAGCAACTTGACCGAAATTACGAATGAAACGCCGATAGAAATTAGCGAAACCTAAAAAGCGCTGCAACTCGACACGTGACCTTGGAACGGGCCAATCACTGACAGCTTGGACCTTAGCGGAATCCATCTGAATGCCTTCAGCGGAAATAACGGAACCGAGAAAAGTAACGGAGGAGACATGAAAAGAGCACTTCTCAGCCTTTACGTAGAGACAATTCTCTAAAAGGCGCTGTAGGACACGTCGAACGTGCTGAACATGAATCTCGAGTGACGGAGAAAAAATCAGGATATCGTCAAGATAGACAAAAACAAAGATGTTCAGCATGTCTCTCAGAACATCATTAACTAATGCCTGAAAAACAGCTGGCGCATTGGCGAGACCGAACGGCAGAACCCGGTACTCAAAATGCCCTAACGGAGTGTTAAACGCCGTTTTCCACTCGTCCCCCTCTCTGATGCGCACGAGATGGTAAGCGTTACGAAGGTCCAACTTAGTAAAGCACCTGGCTCCCTGCAGAATCTCGAAGGCTGATGACATAAGGGAAGCGGATAACGATTCTTAACCGTTATGTCATTCAGCCCTCGATAATCCACGCAGGGGCGCAGAGTACCGTCCTTCTTCTTAACAAAAAGAACCCCGCCCCGGCCGGAGAAGAAGAAGGCACTATGGTACCGGCGTCAAGAGACACAGACAAATAATCCTCGAGAGCCTTACGTTCGGGAGCCGACAGAGAGTATAGTCTACCTCGAGGAGGAGTGGTCCCTGGAAGGAGATCAATACTACAATCATACGACCGGTGAGGAGGAAGGGAGTTGGCTCGGGACCGACTGAAGACCGTGCGCAGATCATGATATTCCTCCGGCACTCCTGTCAAATCGCCAGGTTCCTCCTGAGAAGTAGGGAGAGAAGAAACGGGAGGGATGGCAGACATTAAACACTTCACATGACAAGAAACGTTCCAGGATAGGATAGAATTACTAGACCAATTAATAGAAGGATTATGACATACTAGCCAGGGATGACCCAAAACAACAGGTGTAAACGGTGAACGGAAAATCAAAAAAGAAATAGTCTCACTGTGGTTACCAGATACTGTGAGAGTTAAAGGTAGTGTCTCAAATTTGATACTGGGAAGATGACTACCATCTAAGGCAAACATGGGCGTAGGCTTGTCTAACGGTCTGAAAGGAATGTTATGTTTCCGAACCCATGCTTCGTCCATGAAACAACCCTCAGCCCCAGAGTCAATCAAGGCACTGCATGTAGCACCCGAACCGGTCCAGCGTAGATGGACCGACATAGTAGTACAAGATCTAGATGAAGAGAACTGAGTAGTAGCGCTCACCAGTAGCCCTCCGCTTACTGATGGGCTCTGGCCTCTTACTGGACATGAATTAACAAAATGTCCAGCAACTCCGCAATAGAGGCACAGGCGGTTGGTGATCCTCCGTTCCCTCTCCTTAGTCGAGATGCGAATCCCTCCCAGCTGCATGGGCTCAGTCTCAAAGCCAGAGGAGGAGATGGTTGCGATGCGGAGCAGGGAAACACCGTTGATGCGAGCTCTCTTCCACGAGCCCGGTGACGAAGATCTACCCGTCGTTCTATGCGGATGGCGAGAGCAATCAAAGAGTCCACATCTGAAGGAACCTCCCGGGAGAGAATCTCATCCTTAACAACTGCGTGGAGTCCCTCCAGAAAACGAGCGAGCAGCGCCGGCTCGTTCCACTCACTAGAGGCAGCAAGAGTGCGAAACTCAATAGAATAATCCGTTATGGACCGTTCACCTTGGCATAAGGAAGCCAGGGCCCTAGAAGCCTCCCTACCAAAAACTGAACGGTCAAAAACCCGAATCATCTCCTCTTTAAAGTTCTGGAACTTGTTAGAGCAATCAGCCCTTGCCTCCCAGATAGCTGTGCCCCATTCTCGAGCCCGGCCAGTAAGGAGTGAAATGACGTAAGCAACCCGAGCTCTCTCTCTAGAGTATGTGTTGGGTTGGAGAGAGAACACAATCTCACACTGCGTGAGAAAGGAGCGGCACTCAGTGGGCTGCCCGGAGTAGCAAGGTGGGTTATTAACCCTAGGTTCTGGAGGCTCGGCAGGCCAGGAAGTAACAGGTGGCACAAGACGTAGACTCTGGAACTGTCCAGAGAGGTCGGAAACCTGAGCGGCCAGGTTCTCCACGGCATGGCGAGCAGCAGACAATTCCTGCTCGTGTCTGCCGAGCATGGCTCCTTGGATCTCGACGGCAGTGTAACGAGCGTCTGAAGTCGCTGGGTCCATTCCTTGGTCGGTTCCTTCTGTCATGCAGGTGAAAGAGGACCCAAAAGCGACTTAACAGAAACAGAGTTTATTCAAGTCCAAACAGGGAATAACAGACATCCTCTAGTCTGTAGAGGGAATAACAGGAGAAGCGGCCACAGACTGCAGGTCGCCGGGTAGGCGCAGGCCGTAGTTGACAGAGACACCTGCTCACACGCAGCATCTGATGAAGGCAAAAAACACGACAGGACAGGGCGAAACACAATCACAGCACGGTGAATACTAAACAAGGAACCGACGGGACAGGAACGGAACACAAAGGAATAAGTAGGGACTCCAATCAGGGGAAAGGATCGGGAACAGGTGTGGGAAGACTAAATGATGATTAGGGGAATAGGAACAGCTGGGAGCAGGAACGGAACGATAGAGAGAAGAGAGAGCGAGAGAGGGAGGGGGAGAGAGGGATAGAAAGAGGGAAAGAACCTAATAAGACCAGCAGAGGGAAACGAATAGAATGGGGAGCACAGGGACGAGACATGA